>NC_081179.1:23567503-23701492 GCF_012432095.1 Onychostoma macrolepis
ACAATATGTAGGCCTATATATTATAATAAATATAATGTACTGTTTTTGCTGTACTTTGGATCAAATAAATGCAGGCTTGGTGAGCTGAAGACACTTCTTATAAAAAAAACATTACAAATCTTACTGTTTAAATAATTTGACTGGTAGTGTACGTATCGTCACCATGTTTGCTTTGTCTTTGTCCGTTCATTGTGTTGCTCATGTCTGTTTTGTGTTTTCTCATGCAGTTTCTGCTGTCTCCTGTTTTCCTGGGTTCCAGTTTCCTGCCACTGTTTTGGATATTTTGGATATTGCACCCACGATGTATTGACTCTTCTGTTGTTTATTTGTTTGTTTGTTCTTAATAAACTGTTTAACTGCACTCGCAAGTGAATCTCAAGTTATTTTATGTGATAGTTATATGTATACACATTTCTTTTTTCCTCACATTCTTTCTTGTAACTCTTCTCTCTCAGTCACATACCTGACTCAATGATTCATTATGGAGCTCATTATGCGGGCCTTTGTCTTCTCAGGTGTCAGTCACAGCATTATCCAGGATAGTTCACGCCCTCTCGCATAGACCCTTTCTACTCAAAAAGCGACTTAGAAAATTTAAATCAATATATTGTTTTCTCTGAATGAGTGAGTTACATTATTTTCAGATCATTTTGAAGCAAATATTCTAGGCTACAAGATCCAGTTCTCAAAAGTCTTGTGAACAAATGTTCTGTATGTGTTTTATGGCCTTATTTCAGTTACTTTAAAATTTTAGTTTTTTTCAAACCAAGCATAAACGTTGTTTTCTCAAAAACACAATCACGTACGTACATGCTGCTCACATATTATTGTAGCCCAGTTTGTGCTGAATGCAGTGTTTTTAGACTTTAGCCATTAAAATGTTTATAAGCAACTGAAAAAAGCACAAATGTCAGGGCATGTCAAAACTTCTCCGGAGCCCCAAAACACCCTCAGACCCTAGAGGGTTAAGCTTGCAGAACAACCACCCAATAAAGCATTACTAACCTTTTTTTTAAAGATTTATTTTTGGCATTTTTGCCTTTAATTTTGATAGTACAGATCAAAGTTGACAGGAAGCGAAGTGGGAGAGAGAGAGGGGGGACGGGATTGGGAAAGGTCTGTGAGCCGGGACTGGAACTCGCGATGCCCGAAGCGCAACAGCGCTGCATGGCGACACGCTACCGCCGCCAACCCAGAGCAGCCGAATCAACCCTAGCGATCAATGTGTATATTGTTATGTTTATAAAATTTTTAATAAAAATACAGTAAAAAAAACACTCATGCCTGTCTTAGTTCATATAATGTATTGTTATAGTATATAGAGTATAAAAACATCCTCGCATCGTACAACATTTAGATGCAATGTTGCACTTGATTTTACAGTTTAGCAAAAATTTTACAGTTTGGGAAAAGTTCAACTAGTAAATTTGTTTACATAAATAAGTTTATGTCACAGTAACACATTATCTGATGCAAATAAGAAACATTACTTACTCAGCAGAAATGATCTCCTCTGCTGGAACAAATGGCACGTCACATTGCTTTCTTCTTCTGAGGTAAATTCTGGCTTATTCTTCTCAGCGTGTCTTTTTCAAAAAAGTAGCCAAGATGAACTTGATGAATTTTCACACTTTGTTTATGGAAGCGATGTGGGTGTTTACATGTCTGCGTGTCTCATGTGGATAGTTATCATATGAACAGTTCGTGTGCATTATCACATTACAGATAATGAGCTCAGACAGGAAAAACTGTTGATATTGTGTGTGTACAGAAATAAAAGTAAACCCTTTACAGATTCAAACGATGTATTGCACTTATATAACGGAGCATTTTAAGCTCTTTTTCACTGTCATCAGGAAAAAATGCGTGACGGCGTGAAAAAGTGATGGCGCAATTGTCGACCCCAGGAGGTTAACCCTGTGTGTCCAGTGACAATGTAGAAATACTTTGTGCCTGTTTTTAAGTACATTTGTACTTTAATGGAGTATAACTGTTTCTGATTACTTTACTTTTATGACTGAAACTACAGAAAATAACATCACAAATGACTGCGTGTTAGTGATGTCTGACAGCCAAACTAATGTAATGTGGACTGTTGCTGTGTGTGTGTGTGTCTGTAGGTTGTCTGGCTGTATGGTGACAGAGGAAGGCTGTGGTTATTTGTCTTCATCTTTGAGTTCAAACCTCTCACACCTGAGAGAGCTGGATCTGAGCTACAATCACCCAGGAGATTCAGGAGTCAAGCTGCTCTCTGAAAAACTCAAGAATCTGGACAAACTCAAGTATGTTGAACAGCAAGTTTTTAGTATTTGATTTTGAACTACTCAGTGTCTCTATGTAGATAGAAGTCTAGAGGTTTCTAGAGGACACAACAATATAACAGATTTAAAGAGCATTAGTCTGAGCCCTGCCACACCACCACAAACACCAAGAGCAGTATTAACTGAAACAAATTTAAAAAAGAGTTTATATGGTTGCTTCTTATTTAAAGTTATATTTATGCCTTTAATGAAAGACGACAGTAGAGTGCAATGTACCTTACATTGAAATGATGTTGATTTAATTTGGTGAAATGACAACACAATCAACAACTACTTCCTACATGTTATCTATCTATCTACCTATATTATATATATATATATATATATATATATATATATATATATATATATATATATTAGTGCTGTCAATCGATTAAAAATTTAATCGCGTTAATCAGTCATGGACTGTGATTTACAGGTAAATCCTAGTATTTTAAATTTGTGATCAGTCGTGATTAATGTAAGAAATGCATGCCAAACTAGTTTAAGTAAACAGAACCTTTCACACCTCTGCCAGGTATGAGACCTAATCCTTATTATTATTTTGTTTTTATTCAGCCATTATCAGCCTTTATACTGGCAATAAAACGTTTACCAAGCCACATCGCTTCAATCCTAGTATACATTTACCCAACTATTATCAAAAGTTGCGACCTTACGTGAAGTATTATGACAAAATGCATTATGAAGAAGAATTGGACCTGTTCTGCAGCTGCATTAGAGCTAATATTAGCATATGCTTCATAAGACAATTTATGAGATTAATAGTACACTTTTACTCAGAACTCACTTCAAACCACCATCGAGTGTTTGTAATAACTTCCTTTTGCGATCACATGTGGAATTTGGTCATTTACTGTTGTTAAAATATTCTATTTATAGCCTTTTATATCGCTGCACAAATTAGCATTTCAGATGTACACATTCATGTCAAGAAAATCACATACAAATATCCTATCATAATCGTGTGTTTATTATCTTATATAATCTATAAATTCCAAATGGAAGTGATCATCCCTATCCCCTTGGAGTGGGGACTTTGGAGTGAGCAGGGCACATGCGTGCCATTATTTAGTCGTTTGGAATGCACTTGGCAAAGGGAGCGATGTAATTTCCTCATTATCTTCAGCTAGGATGTTCCCGTGACAACACAGCACGGTGTGCGTCAGCAGATGTCGCTGTTTTAATGTCATAAATGTCTTTTTATTGTTGTTAGCATAACTGTTGCAAATAAACATACATTTGATATTTTAAAAAGTTTTTAAAATATGCTATATAATATATAAAAAATAATATATATATCAGTGGCGTTCCGTCCATATAAGCTGTGAATGCGCCGCATACCCAGGCCGTCTGAGAGAATGAGTTCATGGGCTAATTAATATAAACATGATTATAAATTGATCCCTTGTCATTTGAGATGTGACTTACAGCTTAATAAAGTGTTGGGAATATGTATGTAAAATTATTTATTTGACAAACAACGGTAATTTTCTGTAAATCTACGTCAGTGACGGAAGCTTCCGGGTAAGCGGATTCTCCGCAGCTTTGGCGCCTCCGCTCTGTGGCTATGACTCGTCAGGATTGTAGCGCGTTCTCAGTGTTTAGCTGGTATGCGGCTGATTTCATGCGCGAGGTAAGCTGTCCGCGAAGCGCTTGCCCAAGCGGAAAAATGCGCTGTTGCTGCCTGATCTCGATTGCCGAAAATTACATTGTGTTTGATGCAAAACTACCCCGACGAAATCATATGAAAAAAAACCATCATAACTGTATATTTTCATGCTTTCTCAAGCAAAGCAAATTTTGAAAGTACACTAAAAACATATCTGGCCATAGACCATTGAATACCTGTGTTTTCCGTATACTTGTGTTGCTTACAGTTAAAGTCCTTCTGTGATTTTATTGTTGTTTGCAATGTTACTTAGCAATATTTTAAAGATATTATTATTATTTTATTTTATTTCTTTCTTCTTTTTTTTTTGGTATTTTGCATGACCTATTATTGTCATCCGGGTGGGAGTTTTAACTCCTATTCACTGGGAATAAAAAATAAATGGAAAAAAACCAACAAAAAACATTCATTCAGTTGATGCAGAGACTTAGATGGGAAATCCCCCATCTCCCCACGCTCTGAATATTACGTATCATAACGTAACTATGTGTATATTTGGCGGTTTTTACTTGGAAAATCAGCTGTTTTCTAGCATTCGAATAACTATGGATAAACCTGAAACGATAGAAGAAGGATTGGAGATGAATTTCATTTACAAATAGCCTATAAGGTAGGAATGTGCATACTCTTAAATCGACACCTGCCACGGTGTTTTCCTCTTTGAGTGTGTCCTAAAAGCGATGAGGTGTGTGTGTGTGAGGGGGTCTTATTAGCACTCAGCATACCCTGTTAAAAAAGTCACCGCTCGCCACTGATATATATATATTTTTATGCAAATTTGCTGACGCACCAGCTGAAGATAGAGGAAGTTACATCGCTCACTTCGCCAAGTGCATTCCAAATGACTACATAACGGCTTGCACGTGCCCTGCTCACTCCAAAGTCCCCACTCCAAGGGGATAGGGATGATCACTTCCATTTGGAATTTGCCCGTGAACCATTAGGTACACGATACGCGTACCGTTACACCCCTAATATATATATATATATATATATATATGTGTGTGTGTGTGTGTGTGTGTGTGTATTTACCATCACACTCAGCTGTCATCGTTACTTATTAGAAATAGACATTATTTATAATAAACTTTCTGAAGTATATACATCGTAGAAGTAAATAGCCAAATATAGAAAAGACATTCACAACCATGCTTTCACAAATATATGTCCAAAAATAAATGTTAAACCAATATAACTTGTTACAATTTAAAAGCGATAGTTTTCTCAAGAATGACACTTTTCATAATATACAGTTTTATTTTGTACTGGAATGTCTGTACTGAATGAATTAATGCACTATCAATGCATGTTCTTTTCTATAAAATAAATGAATTGTGATTGAGACAGAATACTCTCTTCTTTCTATATGCTTTCTGGCATTAACAACAAATATCTTTGGCCAGCTGTTTACCGGTTAGTTCAGCCAGAAGACAAACAAAAAAAATCTAAAGTTCGACCAAAAGTTTGACTCTGACAACAAAATAAAGGAAAAAGACAACATATGCTTCAAGTAAAAGAAGTGTGAACACACACCCGGAGCAGTGGGCAGCTGGGGAGCAGTTTGGGGTTCTGTTCTTGCTCAAGGGTCTCACCTCAGTTGTGGTATTGAAGGTGGAAGAGAGCGCTGGTTATTCATCTCCCCCACCTACAAGACCTGAGACTCGAACCCGCAACCTTCAGGTTACAAGTCCGACTCTAACCATTAGGCCACGACTGCCCCCTCTTATTTCTAAGAGTGGAGTTAGATACAAAAGAAGTCCCACTGTGAAAGTAATGCAATTATTAACCTGGAATATACTATCATTTCACACTCACGTTTTTAACAGTGCACCATTCACCTCAGCTTCATCCCTTTGGCCACCCTGCTCACAACTGAAAATTGAGTGTTTAATCTTATCATTATACATTACTGACACTCTATCCTCTAATTTGATACTGTTAAGTGCTTTGACACAATCTGTATTGTAAAAGCGCTATTTAAATAAAGGTGACTTGACTTGACAACTGCCATTCCTTTCTTTTTTCTTGACAAGAACTGAGTTTATATAGACACAGAACCATCTGTTCATGTCCACAACACAGACTTTTCAGGAGAGGGAGTAAAAGAAGACCGAGCAATCTGGCATCGCAAGAGGCAACTACTACTGACCCGTCATCGCTTTAGCTGTTCATTTCATGGTCTGGTTTTATTTGGTTTAATGTGCTTTAGACCAGTCCAGTCTCTGTGAAACCAAACAAGACCAGTGAGAAAATCCTGAGCAGATCTAGCAGATTCTTGTTATTTGCTGTGAGATTTAGTCGGTCAGTGAGAGACAGAGTCTGAAAGTGTGTGAGAGCTGCAATCCTGATGCTAGTGCTATTCTAACATGTTTAGCATGTTGCTAACATCTAGAATATTGCTAGTATGTTTAAAGCATGGTTTAACATGTTTTATCTTGATTATATTGTTTTCAAAATCATTGGAAGCCAAGATCATAACCAAAAATATAATAATATGACTCTGTGTGTGTTTTATAGTGTGGATTATGGAGGAGAATCCAGAATTACAGCAGGACTACACAAATGTATGTACACACACGTTTGTTTTTGTGAATTGTGGGGACTTTCCATAGACTTCTATTACTTTTATACTGACCAAACTATATTTTCTATCACCTAACCCTAAACCTGCTCCTTACAGAAAACCTGTTTGCATTCTTACACTTTCAGATAAACATTTACTATTTATTTTTTCCCCTCGTGGGGACCACAGGCCGCTCCTCACAATGTCAAAAATTTCAGGTTTTACTATCCTTGTGGAGACATTTGGTCACAAATTCTCACACACACACACACACTATATACACACACACACACACATACTTGTTTTCCTTACATAAAGGGGTCCACTGTTTTTTGCCAAATTGTGGGGTCCACCCTTTCCAGTGGATCTACGCACTTATAAAAAAATCAAGTAAGATAATGACCAGTCCTTAATAACAAATATCACTTCAACGTAACAAAATTTTCTCACATGCGTTTTTGAGTCACTTGTGGGGCTCTGGTTTAAACATTGAGCACTTGTGAGGTCCGCTTTCAGATAAACACACACATTTCTAGTTTTTATATCTTAGCGGGGACAACATTACTATCTAGAAACATCAATTTCCATTGGTTTGGCCTTGATTATCATATAACATTTTATAGATTATAATTTATATCCTTTAAATTAATCTCACAAACCTACAGTAGTGGTCAGAATTATTGGCACCCTTGGTAAATATGATCAAAGAAGGCTGTGAAATTAATCTGCATTGTTAATCCTTTTGATCTTTTATTTAAAAAAATTCACAAAAATCTAACCTTTCATTGGATAATAAGAATTTCAAATGGGGGGAAATCATTATGATATAAATGTTTTTCTCTAATACACATTGGCCACAATTAACGGCACCCTTTTATTCAATACTTTTTGAAACCTCCATCAGTTTAACAGCTCTAAATGTTCTCCTATAACGCCTGATGAGGTTAGAGAACACCTGACAAGAGATCAGAGACCATTCCTTCATCCAGAATCACTCCAGACCCTTTAGATTCACAGCTTCTTCTCTTCAGGTCACTCATGTTCTACAGGGTTCAGGTCAGAGGACTGGAATGGCCAGCAGAAGCTTGGTTTTGTGCTCAGTGACACATTTTTGTGTGGTTTTTGAGGTTTGTGTTTGGATTATTGTACGGTTGGAAGATTCAAACATGGCCCATTATAAGATTTCTAACAGAGTCAGTCACTTATTGATTTTTTATCTGTTGGTATTTGATAGAATCCATGATGCCATGCATCTAAACAAGATGTCCAGGAAAAATACAGCAGTATATTTCATTGTACACATGGGGTACTTTTTATCCCTGTGTTCACCAAACCCATCTTGAGTGTTTGCTGCTAAAAAGCTCATTTTTCAGTTTCATCTGAGCATAGAAGCCAATACTCTAATCCCATCTGAAGCTCCAGTCGTGTCTGATAACTGAATATGCTGGAGTGTGTTTTTGGATGAGCGAGGAGAATTTTTCTTGAAACCCTCCCAAACAACATGTGCTGATGTAGGGGCTGTTTGACAAGATTTTCTGACCCCGAGACTCAACTATTTTCTGCAGTTCTCCAGCTGTGGTGCTTGGAGAGTCTTTAGCCACTCAAACTCTCCTTCTCACCGTGCATTAGGACGATATAGACACATGTCCTCTTCCAGACAGTTTCATAACATTTTATGTTGATTGAATGGGCATGATGCCTCTGAGGGCAATAATTAAGAATTTCCAAAGTAAGGGGGCACGTGCTCCCTCAGATTTTTGAGCCAAGTGAATTTTGAATGCAGCTTCCAAAAGACCAAGAATAGCCGATTAATATTTTTTATATTTGATACAATCACACCAGCGTGATTAGAACTTTCAGTGCGAACTTAGTGTAAACAGCTTCAGTGATTTTAATGGGAGTTTTTGAGTGTGCTTGAACTAGACTGTCAGTGTAAATGTTCTTTGCTCTCTTTCTGTACAATGAAAGTGTTATGATTAGTAGCCTAACTTGCAATGTTTTTATACACATTAACTTTCAATGTTAAATTCACATTAAATATAAAGTCGGTCGTATTAAAAATATGTTATGGCATGACACCCATAAACAGACAGGTTTTCATGCATAGTTAATAGATTACATTATTAGGTTACTTTGACCATCGCCCACTATCAACATAATCTATAAAGATGAGAATCAAGATATTTCATGATATAGTTCATGCGTTTGTGAATGTTTCAAATAAAAGGAAAAAAAAATAACATAAGTGCTGTTGTGGCTGCTGTGTGTCATATGATGACCCCCCCCAAACTCGTGCCCCCTCAAAAATAATGAGTGCATGACGCCCCTGATTGCCCTGATGGTGGAGATGGGAATTTTCACTGCTCTAGCTCTTTTCTTAAAGCCACTTCACTAATTTGTGAAGCTCAATTATCTTTTGCTGCACATCAGAAATATATTCTTTGGTTTTTCTCATTGTGATGGATGATTAAGGAAATTTGGGCTTTGTTTTCCCTCCTATTTATATTTCTGTGAAACAGGAAGCCATGGCTGGATAATTTCATGTTCATAATCACGCTGGAGTGCTCGAAATTGTGAATATGAATGGGAATATACTTCAGAGATATTTTACTCATGAGAATTTCTAGGGGTGCCAATAATTGTGTCCAACGTGTATTTGAGAAAAACATTTCATAATAATATTTCCCCCCATTTTAAATTCTTATCCAATGAAAGGTTAGATTTTTGTGAATTTTTTTAAATAAAAGATCAAAAGGATTAACAATACAAGTTAAATTTCACAGCCTTCTTTGATCATATTTACCATAATTCTGACCACTACTTTACTAGCTTAGTCACTCCTATGATTGGTCGGATCTGAGCAAAATATCATGAGGCAGAAGACATGGCGGTAAAGTGGTATTTAGAAAAATGACCTCCAGCTCAACAGTTCTCAAACACTAGAGTCTTTCCTAAATCAACGAGTCCTCAAAACTTGGTCTGAATTACTTCAGCCTACAAGACACCATCTGAACTGTCTGTATAGTATTGGTCCTGGAGTGGACTCCTCTAATGCAGTGTTGCTTGAGGGATCTGGTTTCTCTGGTCGTTTTCTCTCCATTCCTAATGAAGTTTTGTGTTCCTAGCCAGTAACCTTTGGCTTGTTTAATGGGGCCTAAAGATAATTAGCTCCTTCAAAATTAATATTTTACATAAAACTGACTATTTATCTGATGAACAAAGAATTAAGACTCTGTGGAATAATAGCTCTAATCATTACATAACTGTTTTTCCCCTGTAAAGCTGATTTGGGGCAATGTATATTGCAAAAAGCACTGTAAAGATATTGACTTGGGGTCAACATTTTTCCTTTTTGTGTATGCCTCGAGTAATATTTTACATGCACAAAAAAAAAAAGAACAAAAAAAAAGCACAACATATGTCCTCAATGAACATGTATTTGGTAATAACACACAATGGGCAGTTCCATACAAAAAGAGGTTAGACAGCATTTTATATTTCACATGGATACAAAAATCTTTATCTTTGGTCAACGTAATGCGAAAAACATGCTTTAACCAACTCAAGGAATCACAACGCAAGAGTCAACAGCTTTTTTCCTTGGTATAAAACTAAGATTAGCCTGAACATAAAAACACATGTGCCTTGGTCTACAGTTTTTATCTTTTACATTAAGATAAATAACTTTAAAGGGTTAGTTCACCCAAAAATGAATATTCTGTCATTATTAAAATTGGGATTAAACCACATGAATTACTTCAATGTTATGAATATTTCTGATGTTTGAATGTTTAGGATGGACAGATTTTCAGCAAAGGCACAGAATTCTCTCAGGTTTCTTTCAAAATATCTTCATTTGTGTTCTGAAGATGAACTCATTTCTCATGTGTTTGGAATGACAAAGAATTTATTTATAAAAGAAAAATCATTTTTGGGTGAACTAACCCTTTAATGAAAACAAATCAAAGAAAAGACGACTGACCTTTTGTTGAAAACACTTAGAACTTATGTCCCGAGGTGAACGCTAGTGGGACGGTTGAGATTCCTGTATTTTACTGCACTTTTTTTTCTTATGGAAGAAATGCGGTATTTGATTAAATATTTGACCGCCTTGGTTCCTCACATTCATCTGCTCTCCAGCTTCTTTAGACAGCAGTTTGTTTGTGTCATGAATCTAGTCTGCACTTCCGTCCATTCATCACCAGAGGTCACTCGCTCACCACATGGACTTTCACACCACACACCACATGGACTCCATCTCTCATCATCCAACACTGATCACAGCTGTCACCAATCACTCATTGCACTAATCACACGCACACCTGATCCCACGCACATACTGATCTCACACGCTTTATAAGCCTTGGACTTTCTCTGCCGAGTATTGTATGCGTTTACCGCTCCCATAGCCGTAGCTACTCTACCGAGCCCCTGTTGTTTTCCTAGTTTTCCCCTGCCTGTTTGGTTTGTGTTTTCCCGTGTTTGTTCTAGCCCGTGTTTCCCTGGATTGGCTGTTGAGCGTGTCTCCAGTTTCAAGTTCCTGGGGATCCACATCTCGGCGGACATGTTGTGGAAAACCAACACCTCCAGCCTGGTCAAGAAGGCTCACCAGCGCCTCTTCTTTCTGAGGACACTGAGGAAGAATCAGCTCTCCTCTGCTATCCTGGTGAACTTCTATCGCTGCGCAATAGAAAGCATCCTGACCAACTGTGTCACAGTATGGTATGGGAGCTGCTCTGTTGGGGAGCGCAAGGCACTGCAGCGGGTGGTGAAAACTGCCCAGCGCATCACAGGGACTCCACTACCTGCCATCGAACACATCCAGAGGAAACGCTGTCTGCATCGAGCTCGCAGCATCCTTAAGGACTCCTCTCACCCAGCCCACAGACTGTTTTCTCTCCTGCCCTCCGGTGGCGTTTCAGGTGCCTCCGGACCAGGACCAGCAGACTAAAGAACAGTTTCTTCCCCAGAGCTGTCTCTTTACTGAACTCTACCCCGTTGATCCACTTCCTCATATATTATTAACTCTTCTCTCCTACCTCACATCTGCCTTATTTGCACTACTGAATGTAAATTTTTATTACAGTAACAACTGTTTACTTTTGTATCTTGCACTACCATACCTAAATTGGATTATGCTCATTTGCACTGCCGACTGTTGTTACATTATCAATGCTTACATTAACATTTTGCACCGTATGTCTAATTGTAATACGCAATCACTTCCACTGCACTTTTACACCTTGTTTATAGTAATAGTCATCTGTATATATATTATATTGATAGTACATATCACCTGTAAATTCTGCTTATAGTAATAGCCATCTGTATATTTATTCACTATACATATTCACCTGTAAATTCTGTATATTTATTCACTATACATATTCACCTGTAAATTCTGTATATTTATTCACTATACATATTCACCTGTAAATTCTGTATATTTATTCACTATACATATTCACCTGTAAATTCTGTATATTTATTCACTACACATATTCACCTGTAAATTCTGTTTATATTAATAACCATCTTTCTATATATATTTATACATATACTCAGTACATATCCTTGTCCTGCACTTATTCAACCATTGTATATACTGCACTTGCTACTATTGCACTTCTGGTTAGACCTAAACTGCATTTCGTTGCCCTGTACCTGTACTTGTGTAATGACAATAAAGTTGAATCTAATCTAATCTAATTAACCCTAGCCTTGCCGTTTGGACTCTCATTGCACCCCATTGGATTCTAGCCCGTGTTCCCTGGATTATCTCTCTGCCTTGCCCACTGGATACTGTTGCCGATCATCGACCTTCGCTTGCCCTAGGATTACTCTTTGTCTTGTCCCTGCCATACCTGTTTGCCATTGTTTCGACCCTGCCTGTACGACCACGTCTCTGCCTAAATAAAGTCTGCAAATGGATCCGCACGCCTCTCGTCTCGTCAGCCCCGTTACAGTTTGCCTAAAGTATACATAAAAAATAAATAAATTTAAAAAAAAGGTTATAAGTTTATGAATTTCTTAATCTGAACTGAAAGAAAAAAAAGTAATCTGAAATACTGGATTTTTATATATATATATAAAATGTCTGTCAATCGATTAAAATATTTAATCGTGATTAAATCGCATGATTGTCAAGAGTTAATTAGCGATTAATCACAACTTAATCGCACATTTTTATTTGTTCTAAATGTACCTTAAATGAATACATTAAGTTTTTAATACTCTAATCCAGTGTTTTCCAACCACTGTGCCACTAGTGTGCCGTGACAGGTTGTCGGGTGTGCCGTGGAAAATTATCTAAAACTTCGATATCTCTATTATATTTCATTATTATTATTTTAAATCAGTGCTATTGGTCATCGTTATGTCTGTTTGTGGGGTTTACAAATATTTAACCAACGAAAAGCAGAAACTGAGTGCCCATATAGCTACAATAAACTTTAAACCTGCAAACTAATGAAAACGTGATGCTATTTATTTACTACCTCAGATGCGGCCGTTCTAATGATGGACAAAACACAGATCTCGTCAAAAACCCTGTTAACTCCATTTGAGTATGATTTTAAGAAATTAAGTGCTGATCATATATAAAGCCAAAATACCAACTCTGAAGACGCAGAGTATACATACATACATACATATATTACAATGCTTAGTGGTGTGCCGTGGGATTTTTTTTAGAGATGTTCCGATACCCTTTTTCCCTTCCCGATACCGATTCCGATACCTAGACTCAGGGTATCGGCCGATACCGAGTACTGATCCGATACTGTGTATCTGGTTATACAGCTATACTTACTAGCCCTGTATGAATTGATACAATTATTTTATGGTGCGCTTCACCATAGATAGATAGTCTGGCAAGTAAACAAAAAATATAATATATAATGTTTGGAAAAAAAGTACACTCTTAACATCAGTCAGTCAAGCATTATAAATATATTATGATAATCAAGTATTATTGATAGAACTTTAGCAATTAGAATTAAAACTTGGTAACCATGTATGAATGCATATTAGTCATTTTAACTGAACTTAGGACTGGTGGTGGTGCTTTTTTGGTCATTCAGTGGTTCTGTAAAAATGGGGAAAAAACTATCAATAATACTGATAAGATAATAATAATCATACAATGAATTCTACTAAGAACAATATAAACGCACTAAGGATTAACAAGCTGCTGGATTCATGAATATTAATCACGTTGTCTGCATTGGCTCGAACTGATTTGCTGAAATCAAAACAGGGATGATAATAGGTGAGTGCCAGCCAATGGGATTGACGTTTGCGCATTAGCTCCGCCTACTACCAGAGAACCCGGCAGTTAAGCTGAAGAATTCCAAAGGAACTCCGTTATTTTGACAGAAAAATACAACAAAGAATATAGTTTACATACCATTCGGAATTGACGCGCTACATATAAAAGACTCTCTCTCTCTCTCTGCGTGTGAGAAAAAAAAGCAAAGCGACGGCGAGTTGTCTGCTTCACACTAGAGCTTATGGTGCGTCAAATACAGGTGCGCTGCGCATTCATTCAGATGATCTGAAAAATAGATCGCTTGACGGAGAGCGAAACTCTGAAGCGCACAGTCAGAGTGTTCAGCGAGTTACAATATATCTGTGATAAAATCATACATAGCCTCCAACTCACACACTGGCGAGTAAAATCTGATTATTTATCAGCCAGTGGCTAATATTAGACATCATTTAGTCGCCCAGGGTGAAGATTATGCAAGTGATTTACTGGCAATGTGCTAGCACGTTTGTACTTCTTCGCTGCTCTAAATAGTGGTTGCTTGTGGCAACACAGCACAGCTTCCTGTGTTTGCATTCTGAGCAGCGAAGAAGAATTGATTTCCTATTTGCAGCATTAAGCAAAGCTAGCGCGCATAACTATAGGTCCTTTAAGAAAATGGTATCGGATCGGTACATGGGTTCAAGTACTCGCCGATACCGATGCCAGAATTTTTTGTGGTATCGGTGGAATTTCCGATACTAGTATCGGAATCGGAACAACCCTAATTTTTTTACATATCAAAACTGTGCCGCGGCAGGAAAAAGGTTGGGAAACACTGCTCTAATCAACATGGGCATGGGCACATGTGGATGCATTATGCAAATGAATGTTTATTATTATTGAAACCATAGTCAACATAGAGCATGAAGACTAGACATGTTTCAAAGGTCATAGATGTTTTTCAAAGAACTTGTTGTCACAACTTCTACAATGGAGCTATGAAGACAATTAAATTATTTACACTTTTATATTATAATTATGAGAGGTTATGCTATTCCACATACATTTCTAACATGTAAATTATTGAAGCCAAATACTTACATTTCCCCAAGCTGTTTAGCTGTAGTACAGTATTCATAGGCTTAATCATGAAGCGTGCAGTGGCCCCACTTTTAACTCTCTCTTTATATTACCCTTATTGTAGATGGATGCATGGAGGATGACAAGAGTAAGAAGTGCAATCAACACCAGGGAAGGCAGTTTTTGTCAGAGCCCTTGTTATTCTTAATTTTGACATTAATTTTCATTTTTACATTAGACATAATATATCGGTTAAAAATATCGGTTATCGGTCCACTTGGTCTGTAATAATCGGTATCGGCATCGGCATCGGCCCTGAAAAACACATATCGGTCGACCCCTATTATACATGCAACAATACTGTTATAGTTTTTATTTATAACCATTGCTGTGTAGCTGATAACTTTGTCTAGTGCTGTTATAAATGTTTATAGCATGATTTGTGAAAATTTAACTACTATGAATGACTTGGCATATACTTCTTCATAGTGTTTGCGTATTTCATTTAATTCTGTAACCTACTTTTTCTACAGATCTCTGCACTAGTGTTAAATGCTATTGTTTTTGACAGCGTTGATAACGTTTCTGACAGATAATGTGAATGTTTTTTATTTTTATTTTTCCCTTTCGTTTCGTTCCCCTTATCGAATGTCGTAGGGTAGGCTATGTCAGAAATGGGCTTTTTTGATTACTGGTGATTACGGCGATGCAGTGTTGCCAGATATTGCTATTAAGATGAGCAAAAGCCCATCAGTAAATAAAAATAAACTGAATATATTACAAATCTTTTGCAAATAAGATAAGATAAAGATATCGCTGACCCTAAACCGCAAGGTCCTACATTATTAACTTTCTAAAGTGTCAAATTAAGTGGGAAAGACAAGTCAAAAACGTGCATATTAGCTGGATTTGGCAACACGGAGACTGCGCCGCGTCCTCACTGCAACTCTCTCAAGCCTCGTTCACTCCGCCAGCGTCCGCAGCGATCATTTTCATACCACGGACGCTAAACATTCTTGCAAACTGTCTAAACTGAATTATACATACAGACATATGAGGAGTTTAATAGCAAATTGGTCATTCAGAGAACAAATTTTAAGGGGTTTTGAAAAATATAAAGAGATGGTTCAATATATTGGTAATAAATATAATTTATGAGAATTTCAGGTTTTGACTGCAAATGTAACAGTGGAATTGCCCTTTACATTTCTAAGCTCACCTCTCTTTTTGGTCGACTTTGTTTGCTGTTTGGAGTATGCTGTGGAAGTAGGTTCTTGAACGGATGTCACACTGTCCTCAACTTCTGGCATAAATTCATCTGTGCGCAAGAAAAAAAAAAAGTCTTTATATATAGTCCATACATACATACATACATACATATCATACACGTGTATGTATATATACACACACAGGTGCATCTCAATAAATTAGAATATCGTGGAAACGTTCATTTATTTCAGTAATTCAACTCAAATTGTGAAACTCGTGTATTAAATAAAGTCAATGCACACAGACTGAAGTAGTTTAAGTCTTTGGTTCTTTTAATTGTGATGATTTTGGCTCACATTTAACAAAAACCCATCAATTCACTATCTCAACAAATTAGAATATGGTGACATGCCAATCAGCTAATCAACTCAAAACACCTGCAAAGGTTTCCTGAGCCTTCAAAATGGTCTCTCAGTTTGGTTCACTAGGCTACACAATCATGGGGAAGACTGCTGATCTGACAGTTGTCCAGAAGACAATCATTGACACCCTTCACAAGGAGGGTAAGCCACAAACATTCATTGCCAAAGAAGCTGGCTGTTCACAGAGTGCTGTATCCAAGCATGTTAACAGAAAGTTGAGTGGAAGGAAAACGTGTGGAAGAAAAAGATGCACAACCAACTGAGAGAACCGCAGCCTTATGAGGATTGTCAAGCAAAATCCATTCAAGAATTTGGGTGAACTTCACAAGGAATGGACTGAGGCTGGGGTCAAGGCATCAAGAGCCACCACACAGAGACGTGTCAAGGAATTTGGCTACAGTTGTCGTATTCCTCTTGTTAAGCCACTCCTGAACCACAGACAACGTCAGAGGCGTCTTACCTGGGCTAAGGAGAAGAAGAACTGGACTGTTGCCCAGTGGTCCAAAGTCCTCTTTTCAGATGAGAGCAAGTTGTGTATTTCATTTGGAAACCAAGGTCCTAGAGTCTGGAGGAAGGGTGGAGAAGCTCATAGCCCAAGCTGCTTGAAGTCCAGTGTTAAGTTTCCACAGTCTGTGATGATTTGGGGTGCAATGTCATCTGCTGGTGTTGGTCCATTGTGTTTTTTGAAAACCAAAGTCACTGCACCCGTTTACCAAGAAATTTTGGAGCACTTCATGCTTCCTTCTGCTGACCAGCTTTTTAAAGATGCTGATTTCATTTTCCAGCAGGATTTGGCACCTGCCCACACTGCCAAAAGCACCAAAAGTCGGTTAAATGACCATGGTGTTGGTGTGCTTGACTGGCCAGCAAACGCACCAGACCAGAACCCCAGAGAGAATCTATGAGGTATTGTCAAGAGGAAAATGAGAAACAAGAGACCAAAAAATGCAGATGAGCTGAAGGCCACTGTCAAAGAAACCTGGGCTTCCATACCACCTCAGCAGTGCCACAAACTGATCACCTCCATGCCACGCCAAATTGAGGCAGTAATTAAAGCAAAAGGAGCCCCTACCAAGTATTGAGTACATATACAGTAAATGAACATACTTTCCAAAAGGCCAACAATTCACTAAAAATGTTTTTATTGGTCTTATGAAGTGTTCTAATTTGTTGAGATAGTGAATTAGTGGGTTTTTGTTAAATGTGAGCCAAAATCATCACAATTGAAAGAACCAAAGACTTAAACTACTTCAGTCTGTGTGCATTGAATTTATTTAATACACGAGTTTCACAATTTGAGTTGAATTACTGAAATGAATTGTCACGGTGCACACAGCAGGGAGGAACGAGGAACACGCAGACGAGGATATACTTCAAAATCATAGTCTTTAATGGTGACATCAGGACAGAGCAAGACAAGGCAAGGTTTACACAGACAGGAACACCGGGGAATAACGAGTAGACCAGACGAAATCTAACCAAACAGGCAGGAACTAAATACACATGACAATCACTGATAATTAGACGAAACACAGCTGGACAAGACTTAACTAATAATCACACTTAACAAGGACAGGAACAAGACCAAATATGGAAACAAGAGGCGGGAACACATGACACACACGACAGAGGACGTGACAGTACTCCCCCCTCCCGAAAGGCGCGACCCGCGCCGTAACAGTTCCACCAGGGAGGGGGGGTGGGCACTCTGGAGGCCCCTCAGGACAGACATGGACAGGAACACAGGACGGGGACCTCCAGAGCGTAACAGACAGACAGAGGCCATGGCAGGGCTGGGAGCTCAGGCAGCCATGGCGGAGCAGGGAGCTCAGGCGGCCATGGCGGAGCAGGGAGCTCAGGCGGCCATGGCAGATGGTCTTCGTGGCCCTGGCCACATTCTTCGGCCCGCCCACCCTACCCAGAGCTCTACTACCCCCCCCCCCCAAAAAAAATTTCCTTGGGGAATCCAGGGGGTATCAGGAGCCCTCCAGGGCTTAACAGACAGGACACGGCACTGGCCAGACACACAGACAGGACCGGATAGCCCTCCAGGGCTAAACAGACAGGGACAAGACAGGGACAGGACAGGCCAGACACACAGACAGGCCAGCCCACAGGAACAGCTCGGAAGCTGAGGCTTCTTCTGGGCATGACAGGGAGTCAGGGGCCCTCACAAGGTCCCTCAGCAACCGCCTCCACTTCCACGACAGGGAGGCAGGCGGCTGGAATGGCCTCCATGGCCACGACTCAAGGAGCCGCCTGCCCTCGACGAGTCTCCATGGACAAGACAAGGTAAGTTTCATTAAAATGTTCCTGTGGGCAAGACAAGACGGCACTCCTGGCCGTCACAGGTGGACTTGCTCCACTGGGACCCGGGTCTGGACTGGAGTCAGCGGCGTCTGGCGGGCTTGAGTCAGCGGCATCCGGCGGGCTTGAGTCAGCGGCATCCGGCGGGCTTGTACTCCAGGCGGGCTTGCCATATCCGCTCCAGGTGGGCTTGCCATACGCACTCCTGGCGGGCTTGCCACACCCCAGGTGGGCTAGCCATATGCGCTTCCAGGTGGGCTAGGGTGAGCCGCAGACGGCGGCGTGAAGGGAGGGAGCCGCCTGCCCTCGAACCAGACTGAGGAGCCGCGGACGGCGGCGACGATTCTCCCGCGAACGGCGGGCTGAAGAGCCGCGGACGGCGACGACGATTCTCCCGCGAACGGCGGGCTGAAGACAGCCGTAGACGGCGGCGACGATTTCCCCGCGAATGGCGGGGTGAAGAAAGCCGCGGATGGCGGCAGACCGAAGGAGCTCACGGCCCTGGACTCGCGGCACTCGCGCCGATTCCACCGAACTCCCACGCCCACTTGCTGTGGGCTACGGCGGGATGGACGAGCGGAGACTTCCATGCCGCGGGACAGACAGGACCAAACAGGAAAACCAAAACAAAAGACTTAAAAAAAACGGAAAACAAAACGTGGTGAAGGGGCGCCGCTTACTTTATGGTCTGGTCTTCTGTCACGGTGCACACAGCAGGCAGGAACGAGGAACACGCAGACGAGGATATACTTCAAAATAATAGTCTTTAATGGTGACATCAGGACAGAGCAAGACAAGGCAAGGTTTACACAGACAGGAACACCGGGGAATAACGAGTAGACCAGACGAAATCTAACCAAACAGGCAGGAACTAAATACACATGACAATAACTGATAATTAGACGAAACACAGCTGGACAAGACTTAACTAATAATCACACTTAACAAGGACAGGAACAAGACCAAATATGGAAACAAGAGGCGGGAACACATGACACACACGACAGAGGACGTGACATAAATGAACTTTTCCACGACATTCTAATTTATTGAGATGCACCTGTATATATATTAGTGGTGTCAAAATTAGCGCGTTAACGCAGGCGATTAATTTTTTCAGTTTAACGCGTTAAAAATATTTAAAGCAATTAAGGCAGGGGCGGGGCTAGGGTTGGCCACCCCTCTCACAACTGCTGTTTCTGTCACTTTTTCTCTTGACAAGAAGTGCATTTATTCAGTTGCAGAGCGTCTTTATGACCACATCAAACAGGAGACATTTCAGACGCGCTCCAGCTTCACTTCAGCGCCAGGCGCGAGTGGAAACGGTTCTGAGCTCGCAGCGCACGCACAAAGGCGGCGCACACATAGCTTGTATAATTTCATATCAAAGCGCGAAATAAACTACGTGCATGCAATGTCGTGGTCCGTTAAGTCATGAAGTTACCAAAAAGGCGATTAAAGCTGCCTTAAAAAAACTGTGCGTGCATGTAATATTTTATATGAGTCACATTTATAAGAACATGTCTCTGAAGTGGTTTTCAAAACTGTCCTGGAGCAGCCCATCACTGTCTCTCTCAACACACCCGATTCAACTCACCAGCTCATTAATAGAGACTTTAAGACCTGAAGTGGGTCAGAAAAGGTACAAAGAGTTGAGAGAAAATACGATGTGTGTCAGATCCGCGTCATGTTCAGCAGCGGCAGCTCTTAAAGAAATAACAGCCAAAATAACCTAATAACCAGCTGCTGTGATGTCTATCAATCATAACACAAAGAAAAAAATAACTTTTATAGCTTTAAGAACTAATCTATATTTAATTTGGAATTTAGTGTTTGATAATTTCAACTTCAATTTCTGTATATTTCTGCTGAAAGGCACAGATAAATATGACATTTATATGACAGTTTTAAGTTCACTTTAATTAGAATTTATTTTTTTTAAGTCTAATAAATGTTAAAATGGATCACTCTCAATTATACTATAATGTTGAATGGCTATAGTCAATGGTTAAATATTGGGGGGGGGGGGGGAACAGTGATACTGGCCTTCAGTCATAAAAAAGATGCTATTAAACAAATATTAAAAAATATATTGTCTTTGTTGTTTGTACATTAATTTGGAGAATGAATGTGGAATTATTGCAATATAAAAGTATATTTAAAAACTTTAATGTTAGGTGGGTTTAATTGCAATTAATTTCAGAAAATTGTGCGATTAATTAGTTATTAATTACTAACATCTGCTGATGCTCTGAATCACATCAGAATCAATCAGATTACTGCACAAATCAAACCGAGTTACATCACTCACTGGCAAACACAAACACAACAGCAGAGTAAGATGCAATGCTATTCGGCCCTAAAGAGAGAGTACAGTATGGCAGAGTATCTGTACACAGTGTCAGATCAGAAACTCAGAAGCACATTGACGAGATACAGACTCAGCGGACACAAGCTGATGATAGAGACGAGACACAGAAAAACATGGCTGCCCCCGGAGCAGAGACTGTGTTCACACTGTGATCTGAATCAGATGGAAACAGAGCTGCACTTCCTCACAGAATGCTCCAAATACACCGACATACGGACAGAGTTCTCTGATAAAATACAGCAGATCCATCCCACATTTAAAACTCTTTCAGACCAGGAGAAGATGCCGTATCTGTGAGAAGAACTGCTGTGTGTTTGCTGCTCAATATGTGTCTGTCACCACAGAAGAGAAAACACTCAGTCTGCCCTGATCTGATGTTTCCAGCTCATCTAGATTATATTAAACCATTTTACTCTGCTATATTACTTAGATCTACATTTTGCTTCTGTAAATCTGTCTAATCTCTTCTAGTTTATATACTTACATACATTAGTAACTCATTTTGCACTACATGCTTAATACTTTTTATATATTATTATTACTATTATTCTTTCTTACTTTGTTAATACATATACGCACTATTTGTAAGCAGCCCAGCTGCAATTGCTTTGGCAATACAAATGTATAGTTTTTGTCATGCCAATAAAGCACCCCTTGAACTGAATTGAATTGAATTGAGAGAGAGAATCAGACTCAAACTTTTTAATTTGATTTTGAGTTCAGGCGTTTTTCCTGAGATCTGGAACACAGGACTCATCTCTCCTATCTTTAAAAGAGGAGACAAAACAGATCCTAATAACAGAGGGACATGTGTA
This sequence comes from Onychostoma macrolepis, assembly GCF_012432095.1. Lineage (NCBI taxonomy): Eukaryota > Metazoa > Chordata > Actinopteri > Cypriniformes > Cyprinidae > Onychostoma > Onychostoma macrolepis. The sequence goes on from NC_081179.1 coordinate 23,589,513, forward strand.
ACCAGTAATCTACTGAACCAATCAGACAGTCCAGGACTGCAATTATTCAACACAGAAGTCAAATATTTACTGTATGCTGATGACTTGCTAATTCTATCTGAAACACCAGAAGGTCTCCAGAACAACCTTCACATTTTAACTAAATACTGCCACGACTGGAACTTAGAAGTCAACATCCAAAAAACTAAGATTATGATATTTCAGAAAAAGCTCAGAAATCTAGAATATAAACATCTATTTACTTTAAACAACACCACGCTTCAACATGCTTTACAATATAATTATCTTGGTCTGGTTTTAACGCCATTGGAAATGTCAATATAGCAATAAAAACATTACTTGTAAAAGCCCGCAGGGCACTGCACGCTATTCGAACACAATTATTCAAAATAGACATCCCCATCAGAATCTGGACAAAGATTTTGGATAGTGTCATACTGCCTATTGCCCTGCGTGGAAGCGAGATCTGGAGCCCAACGAGTGACTACAGCCACAAACACCCTTCAGAAGCTCTGCATGTAGAGTTCTGCAGAAGCACAGAAACACACCTAATAACGCCGTCTCCCCCTGAATCTAATCATTAAAAAAAGAGTTTTAAACTTCTGGATCCACTTAAACTCTAGTTCTGGAGATTCTCTTCATTTTAAAGCATCATTAAAAAGTCATCTGTGTGTAATGGTGTCAGATCTGACTAACAAAGCACTCAATATCACTGACCCTGAAAAACCTGGAAGAATCAAAGAAATTATGAATGAAGAGAAGGAGACATACATACAGCATTGGAAAGAACAAACCAAAGACCAAAGTCGTCTCTAGTGTTATCTGAAACTCAACAGAGAGTACAGTCTGGCTGACCATCTGGTCTCGGTCAGGAATATAACTCACAGACATCTACTGACGAAGTACAGACTGAGTGACCACCAGCTGGCCATAGAAAGAGGACCACATAAACAGACGTGGTCACCTAAAGAAGAGCGAATCTGTAGTGAATGTAGATCAGGATCAGTTGAGACGGAGGAACACTTCCTCCTCCGCTGTGACAAATACACGTCCTTCAGAGACGTACTGTACAGTCAAATACAGCAGATTATTCCTGAGCTCCAGTCACTCCATGAACATGACAAACTAGCAGTGTTGGGCACGTTACTTTAAAAAAGTAATTAGTTATAGTTACTAGTTACTTCTCACAAATAGTAACTGAGTTAGTAACTGAGTTACATCATTATAAAAGTAACTAATTACCAGGGAAAGAAACTATTGCGTTACTTTTAAAAAAAAAATTCAAATGTCAAATTTGGGTGCCCCTAATATTAAATATGTTAAATTAATGAAATGGACACTAAAAAGAATAAAATATTATTATAAAACATTGTACATTAATCTACACTATGTATCTACTAGGGGTTGCACCAACTAATCGACTTTAATGCTCTGCCATGACGCTTTAAGCTTGACGTCGACTAGTCGCTGGTCCTGTAGAGGTGCGCAACGGTATAATAAATCTCTGAAGGACTTCCACATTTACGCTCTGTTTCCAAACAGTTCAAATGACAAATAAATGCATACTCTGAAAGTGCTCCACAAGACATGTGTGATTATATTACTGGATGCTCGAAATTGAACGGGAGAATGCACATTAAACAGCTTATAGTACAGGTCAGTTAATCGCCATTCTAATATAACGCTCTGTAACGCACACACATAGGCTTCAGACAGTAGCGCGTACATCGCAGATCGCACGTGCACAGAATCGTTCAGCACGGAAATGTATTGTCAACACTGTTCTGTGATTTCTCAATAAAATAGCTTAGAAACTGAAAAGTTCAACCATATATTTCTTATTAACTAAATCCCACAGCTTCACTACTAGTAGAGAGTAGCTGCCAGGTAGAATTAATTCACACACGCAATCACTAACTAATCACTAATGCATTCATATGAATGTAATCTTTACTGTGCAACTTTATCTGTACGTGATTTAGAACGAGCAGAAATCTGTGAGAAATATAACGAATATAAAGACAAAAGAACTGATAAAAATGAGCTGTTATAGGAGCAATAGCCATGTGGGCAGCACTGTGTCGTATGCCATAGCTGTGCACAAGGTGTTTGTCACAGCTCCAGACTTACTTATTCATTAATGACGTCACCAGCGACTAGTCGACTTTAAAAAATCAGAAGTCGTTCAACCCCTAGTATCTACTGACACTTAGTATCAGTCAGTCAAGCATTATAACATAATATTATGATAATTTAATACTATATGATGATAGAACTTTAGTAATTAGAATAACCAAGTATGAATGCATATTTGTCATCAATATAAAACGCACTAAGGATTAATCAGCTGCTGGGCTCATGAATATTAATCACGTTGTCTGCGTTTGCTCGAATTGATTTGCTGAAATCAAAACAGGGATGATAATAGGTGAGCGCCGGCCAATGAGATTGTCGTTTGCGCATTAGCTCCGCCCACTACCAGAGAAACCGGCAGTTCTTAAAAGCTGAAGAATTCCAAAGGAACTCGTTTACATGTAGCTGCATGTTATGAAAGACTCTCTTGCTCTGCATCTTTCTTTGCGTGCGTGTATGTGAGAGAAAGCGACGGCGAGTCGTGCGCTTCACACTAGAGTTTATGGTACGTCAAATACAGCTGCACTGCGCATCCATTCAGATGAACTGAAAAATTAAATTCTAATAATATAGTAACGCCACATTTTATTGTCAGTAACGGTAACGGCGTTGTAACGGGGAAAACAGTAATTAGTTTGATTACTCATTACTGAAAAAAATAACGCCGTTAGTAACGCCGTTATTCCCATGACTGCAAACTAGGAATATTACTTGCTGAAGGACCTGCTTCCTCTTTGGTAGCACAACATATTTATAAATGCCACAAACTAAGAAGTAAAGAGTGAACACATCTGCATTAGTACCATTAATGTTTATATAAATATATGGATGTATTTTGTTTTGTTTATTTATGGATGTATATTATATGTACAATGCTTTGGCAATATGCATCTAAGTTTGTCATGCCAATAAAGCAATATGAATTGAATTTTGAGAGAGAGATTTGAGATTTCAAACTTAATTTTATTACAATACAATGTATATACAAAAGACCCCCAAAAAAAGTCAACCATCCATGTTACAAGTCAAGTCAAGTCAAGTCAAGTTGAGCTTTATTGTCATTCCGCTACATGCGGGGCATACAGTGGAACGAAATGTCGTGCCTCACAGGACCACGGTGCTACATAAATACAGGCATACAACAATGGAGTAAGACAATATAAACCTATACACAACTATCCTACTGATAGATTTTGACTATAAATATAAATATACTATCTATAAAAAAGTACCTATACAAACTAAAAAATACAAACTATACGAATGCTTCAGATAAGTACTGTACATGTGCAAGGAGAAACATTGAGTTCAAGCAGCTGGCTGGGGAACAGTGCAGGAGGATTTGTAGTGCATGAGCATGTAAACATACGTGTATTACTGAGTCTTTTTGTGGGATTTGTGTACACACAGCAGTGTGTGTGAAAAGTGACTAGTGCGCATAGAGGAGGTGTGCTACTACAGGTGGTTTGTACAGGCCCACTGACCTGTGTGTAGCACACTTGAATTGCACGTTACATGTTACAGGAGGTAGGGGTTTGTATGGGGGTTCAGAGAGGCGGGGTGATTTGAGTTCAGGGCTCTCACAGCCTGGGGGAAAAAGCTGTTGAGCAGTCTGGCAGAGCGGGCTCTGATGCTCCGGTACCGTCTTCCTGATGGTAGGAGCTGGAAGAGACTGTGGGAGGGGTGTGTGGAGTCCTTCACGATACTGTTGGCTTTGCTGGAGCATCGTGTGAGGAAAATATCCAGGATGGAGGGGAGAGGGGCACCGATGATCCTTGCAGCGGTGTTCACTGTCCGCTGGAGGGTCTTGCGGTCTGCTGCAGTACAGTTCCCGTACCAGACAGTGATGCAGCTGGTCAGCACACTCTCAATGGTGCCCCTGTAGAAAGTGGTGAGGATGGGTGGAGGGAGACTTGCTCTTTTCAGCCGGCGGAGGAAGTGTAGGCGCTGTTGTGCCTTCTTGGAGAGTGACATGGTGTTGGTGGTCTAGGTGAGATCCTCTGTGATGTGCACCCCCAGGAATTTAGTGCTGCTGACTCTCTCCACAGGCAAGCTGTCGATGGTCAGTGGGGGGTGGTCAAAAGAGTTCCTTCTGAAGTCCATCACAACCTCCTTTGTCTTACTCACATTGAGGGACAGGTTGTTAGTGCCACACCATTCAGCCAGCTGTACCACTTCCTCTCTGTAGTGCGTTTCATCGTTGTTGCTGATGAGGCCTACCACTGTTGTGTCATCAGCAAACTTGATGATGTGGTTGGAGCTGGACTTGGCAGTGCAGTCGTGGGTCAGCAGCGTGAAGAGCAGCGGGCTGAGCACACAGCCTTGTGGGGCACCTGTGTTCAGTGTGGTAGTGCTCGAGGTGTTGTGGCCGACACGGACTGACTGAGGTCTTCCGGTTAGAAAGACCAGGATCCAATTACAGAGGGAGTTGTTAAGGCCCAGCAGGTTGAGTTTATTTATGAGCTGTTGTGGGATTATTGTGTTGAATGCTGAGCTGAAGTCAATGAACAGCATTCTAACATAAGAGTCTTTGTTTTCTAGGTGGGTAAGAGCCAGGTGGAGAGTGGAGGAAATTGCATCGTCCGTAGAGTGGTTCGGACGGTATGCAAACTGGAGCAGATCGAGTGTGTTGGGGAGGCTGGTTTTGATGTTGTGCATGACTAACCTCTCAAAGCACTTCATTATGATTGGAGTCAGTGCTATGGGACGGTAGTCATTTAGACAGGACACAGGTGATTTCTTTGGTACCGGTATGATTGTTGTGGATTTGAGACATGTGGGGACGACTGCCTGGCTCAGCGAGGTGTTGAAGATATCTGTTAGGACATCTGTCAGCTGTGCAGCACAGTCTTTCAGTACACAGCCAGGTATGTTGTCGGGACCCGCAGCCTTGCGTGGGTTGATCCTAGATAGGGACTTCCTTACGTCAGCTGGAGACAGACAGAGCGCCTGGTCGTTGGGAGGTGTAGGCAGTTTTTGTGCAGGTGTGTCATTCTGCATTTCAAACCGTGAGTAAAAGTGGTTGAGTGTATCTGGGAGGGATGTGTCGTCATCACAGGCCTGTGGCGGGGGCTTGTAGTCTGTGATGGTCTGAATAGCTTGCCACAGGCTCCGTGTGTCACTGCTGTCTGTGAAGTGATTGTTGATTTTTTGAGCATATGACCGTTTTGCATTTTTGATGCTGCGGGACAGATTGGCTCTAGCTGTTTTGAGGGCTGCTTTATCTCCTGATCTGAATGCTTCATCTCTGGTCTTTAGCAGCCCACAAACCTCTGCTGTCATCCATGGCTTCTGGTTGGCGCGTGTGGTGATGGTCTTGGTGACTGTCACATCATCAGTGCACTTTTGGATGTAAGCAGTCACAGTTTCAGTGTACTCCTGCAGGTCTGTGTGGTTGTTGTAGGTGGCCGCCTCTTTGAACATGTTCCAGTCTGTGTCCTGGAAGCAGTCCTGCAGTGCTGAGGTGGCATTGTTTGGCCATACCTTGATCTGTTTGTGAACCGGTTTGGCCAGTTTCAGAAGTGGTCTGTATGCTGGGATTAGCATAACAGAGATGTGGTCTGAGTACCCGAGGTGGGGGCGGGGTTCAGCTTTGTATGCGCTTTTAACTGTTGTGTAAACAAAGTCCAGTGTGTTATTTCCCCTTGTTGCAAAGTTCACATGTTGGTAGAACTTTGGCAAAACTGTCTTTAGGTTTGCGTGGTTGAAGTCACCGGCTATGATGAAAAAGCCGTCGGGGTTATTTGTTTGTTGTTCGCTGATGGCGCTGTACAGCTTGCGGCGCGTCCTTTGCGTTTGCGCACGGTGGGATGTATACCGCGACAATAACAATGGCCGTGAACTCCCGCGGCAGATAGAACGGTCGACACTTCACAAACATAAACTCCACCAGCGATGAACAGTGTTTTGTCACTACCCCAGCATTGTTACACCATTCTTTGTTGACGTACACACACAAGCCACCGCCGCGAGTCTTACCAGACAGTGATGAATCTCTGTCCGCGCGGTAGCAAGTTAGTCCGTGCAGCTGAATGGCGGAGTTCGGGATGTTGTCTTTCAGCCATGTTTCAGTGAAAACAAACACACAACAATCCCTTGTCTCATGCTGTGTAGATCGACTGAGTTGAATTAAGTCCAGTTTGTTTTCCAGAGAGCGAACGTTTGAGAGCATGAGTGTGGGAAGAGCCGGTCTTGTGGGGTTTTCCCTCAGCCTAGCTCGTATACCTCCGCGCTTACCGCGCTTCCGTCCTCTCTCACACCGCTTGCGACGCCGCCTTGTGCGGGTAGCGACAGTAGGCGAGGCCGCGGTCTCAAGGTCCGGCTTCAGCAGTAAACAGAGGCCTCGTAACTTCTCAGTAGCCGCCGGCGAGAGTTGGTCTTTGTATGCGTTGCCGATATCCAAAAGTCTTTGGCGAACATATTTGAGTTTAGGAGTGATTTCCTTATGAACTAGCGGTAAATTTACACTATTTGGAGACGAACAGACGACATTAAAAGACAAAAAAGCACCGTCTTTGGGACCTGGAGCAGCCGCTGCGTCTGATCGCGCCGCCATCTTGGATCCGTAGCCTACACAAGCCTAAAGATGACCTCAACAAATGAGAAAAACACAGCTCCTCTTCCACTACTTCACAAAGAACCCCATTTAAACACCAAATCCTTTCAAACATTAGAAGATCATGTATTAATTTATGATAATAGAAATCAATTAAAATCCTAGATTTTACAAGTTTAGAAAAAAACGGCTACTAAACTTTTGTTTATATTCATGTCAATTTTCTCTTTTCTAGTGACATAAATAGCCATTTTTGCTTGCCCCAACAAAAAAATCATCAACTGAGACTTATAACACCTACTTTTAACATACATAAAACCACAAATAAACAATTTAATTGAAAACATGACATTGAAATAATTAAAGAGCATCCCCAACATATCAAAAAGGGGTTTCAACCTTTCACAATATATATATGCATGAAAAAGGGTTTCTCTTTGTAAACAAAAAGGGCACCAATCAGCACCATCAGAATTTAACAAAGAAATAAAAGCATTTACAGCAATGGCACCATGCAATATTCTCCGTTGCAAATCCCCAGTTTTCTTAGCCAAAGGTGACTTATATAAAGCTCTCCATTCTGGTTTCTCATTTACAAAGCTTTGTCCAGTCCTGAACCTTCAATGTTCCTGAGAATTGCACAGGCAGCACGCACCCAACTTGACTCCACAGGAAGCAATAAAAGTCTTTGTATATACTGAAGGTGAAAAGCAGTCGTTCTGCTCTGCAAATGTATTAGTCCAAGTCCTCCTCCTTCTTTTGACAGGTACAACACACTTTTCTGCACCCAGTGCAGCTTATCCCAGAAGAAATCAATTAAGATTGACTGAATTTGTGCTAATACATCAGCTGGAGGGTCTATACAGATTAAACGGAGCCACAGTGCAGAGGCTACCAAGTTATTAACAATCAAGATACGACCCTTATAGGACATTTTTGGAAGTAAATACTTCCACTTATCCAGTCGTCCTTTAACTTTCTCAACAATGCCTTCAAAATTATTTTTTACAAAATTTCCATTTCCTAATAACACTCCTAAATATTTAAAACCATCTCTAGTCCACTTCAGACCATCAGGAAGCCTTGGTTCTCCTTTTAACCATTTTCCAACTAAAAAGGCTTCACTCTTTTTCCAGTTCACTTTGGCAGAAGAAAGAAATGTAAAAGTTTCTAAAATCTTCAGCAATACATTGACATGACTGGTTCCACGGATTAAAACGATCACATCATCAGCATCAGCTGATAACCTGAAAACATCAGATCTTATTTTATTTAACAAGGGTTCTAATGCGAAGGAATACAGCATTCCCGACAACGCACAAGCTTGTCTGACACCCCTGTACACTCTAAAAGGAGAGCAGAAGTCACCATTCATTTTTAAAACACTCTCAACTTCACTATATAAGGTTTTTATCATTGAAATAAAACCAGAATCAAAACCAAATGCTTTCATAACACTCCATAAATACAAATGCTCGACTCGATCAAAAGCCTTCTCTTGGTCAATCGATATTAGCCCAAAGTCTAAATCAAGAAGTTTACCACCATCTAGAATATCTCAAAAGAAATATTATCTGAAATTCTCCTGCCTGGCACACAATAAGATTGACGAGGATGAATCACACGTTCCATAGCCTTACCCAATCTAACTGCAAGGGCTTTAGAGAGCACTTTATAATCATTACAGGCTTACAGGCCTCCAGTTACCAATCTCAGTAAGAGCTCCTTTTTTTGGTAACAGCGTTATAACTGCTCTACGACAGCTACGTGGCAGAAGTTCATTTTTCAGGCTCTCATTAAAAATTGCTACTAATTCTGGGCCAAAAGGCCTTATAAAATTCAACTGTTATACCATCTGTTCCGGGTGTTTTACCATTTTCCATCTTCTTCAATGCTTCTTCAACTTCTTCTAAACTTAAAAGTTTTACTAATTTCATTATTGAGATCTTCAGCTATCTGTGGTAATTTTTTTTTAAACCAAGCTGATCATCTTTTACTTCTAAAGTTTCACTTATATATAAATCCTTATAGAACTGTACAGCTCTTTTCCTGATATCTACAGGACTAGTCAATAAAACTCAGTTTTCAGACCGCAAGGCATGAATACATTTTTTCTGGCCGTTCTTTTTCTACTGATTGAAAGAATTTTTTGAAGGAGCATCCATTAACTCAACACTTTGATACCGGGATCTAATTATAGCACCTTGTGTAGTCAAACCCAACAAATCAGATAATAAATTATTTTTCTTAACATTTTCCATGACATTGCCGTCCTTCGTAAATATTGGCACATCTTGTAATTTCATTAACTCTTCTTCCAAGACACTCATTGACTCTTTAATTCCCTTTGTGGCATTTTGCATATATTGCTGACTTTGTTTAATTTGCACTTTTACAAAATCCCACCACTGTTGCAGTGACAAAAAAGTAGATTTCATAGTCTTAACATTCAACCAAAATTCTTTAAAAACTTCTCTAAAAAAAGGAATCACACAACAAACTATTATTGCCAATTCAGTGCAATTAAAATCACCTCCTAATATTAAAAAAAATCATCATTGTTACATTCACTCAAAACTTTATCTAAAGTATTTAAAAAAATCATTCTATCTAAAGCATTAGTTGGGGCATAAACACAAAAGAGCTGTTTTCAAAAACCGCATTAATCTTCATCAATCTTCCTTTAATAACTTCTTCAACATTCTAAGAATGTGGAATAAAACTCCCTGAAAATAACATGGCAACACCACCACTCAGCGAGGTATAATGATTTAAAATTGCCAAACCACTGAATTCTCTAATCCAGTCTGCAGTATTTTCTAGATCACTGCGTTTCTTTCAGAAACAACACATCAATATTCTTGTATTTCATCAGTTCAACTCTCTTCCTAATGTCTCTCGCTCCATTTATATTTAAAGAAGCGATGCTTACTTCCCCCATAAAAAATAAAGGAAAAAAGCAAAAAGACAAAGAAAATAAAGACGATGTACCAAACTACACATTTTAGCTGTTTTCTTTAAATCCCTCTGACTTTAACTTCGTAAGAATTTTCTTCAGACGGTACACCTCCTGATCAGTGAAACAATTTTCACTTCTGAAAGTCTTTATTTTTTCAATGAACTGCATTATATCTGGAGAGTAATCTTCTATTTTCACCTTCCTCAGATTCTTTGTTGTTTTCAAACACAGACTGGGACTCGAAACTCCTTAAAACAACAACTTCCCTCTTATTACCATTTCCAAACAACACAAGCAACTATTAACAGATTTACCAACGATAGAAAAGGAGGAAAAAAGTAATAAATCACTCGTACTTCAGTCAAACACTCTCCGTCCACACTCCACACTCACCCGACCCATGCGCACTACACACACACACAGAGAGAGAGAGAAGAATTAAATTTTAATTTGTCATTTATTTTTTCATTGTGATAAGTTGGACATGTATATGTGACCTGATCCAGCAAAATGAGTCACAGTGAACCAAATTTCAAAACTGAGATTTTGGTATCAATGGAAAGAGAAGATCATAAGCTTTAAAATGATATCCTGGTCATACCTTGAATGGTTTCAAAGATACACCCATTTGAATTATGGTCGTCTGCCCTCTTTTTCCAATTGAAAACCTGAGAAAATCGCTTTAAGTTTTTTGCCCGTTTTTGTTGATATCTTTCAAAATCCATTGCATTTACAGGGATAAACTATTTATTTTACAGCTTAATTTGACCAAAGACATTTGTGTGTGTGTATATATATATATATATTTATATATTAGGGGTGTCCCCGAATAGTCGATGCTTCGATTCGAGGAGCCTGATTCGACTCCCAATCTCTCAGTCGAATATTCGCGGGGTGTTATGATCATGCCATTTCGGCTATATGGGGGTGCTCAGTGTCTGATTTCACATCGAACTACCGGTTTTCTCCCAATAAGTTAATATACAGCCTATTATGATAATGCTGTAAATAAGAATCTTGAAAGAAAGAAGCTTTAAATAAATATTTTAACGTGCGTGAATAAATCCAACTTCCCCTGTAGATTAAAGTTTCTCTTTCTAATCCGTCACCGACAGAGGAGCATCTTGGCGGCAGGGATTTAAATCTTCAACAAGACTCGAATTGACACAGGCACAGTGGAGGACTTCATTATTATTATTATTTTTTTCGATCAGGTGGGGTACAACAAGTGATTTCAAAATGTGTCAGACATTTTGAGTATTTTCAAGTACCACCTGCTTCATAACTTTAAGAAAAGTTATTTTATGGGCAAACATGTGGCCCTCACACTGGGGTGGTTTGTTTTCCAATGGGAATCAGATTTATGCATTTAGACATAGGTCAGATGTCCAGATATCTGATACGTATCCAATTTAAAACCATGTTTGGAGGTGGCTCAGGATGGAAGCGAAAAAAATCTGATCTTGGGCGGATTTTTGTGTTTAAATGTGTGCAACAATATCCAATCTGTGTCACGCAAGTAAAAAAAAAAAAAATTTGTGCCCGTGCAAACACAGCCAGAGAGAATTTTTTTTAGATTTGTAGAGTATCTTCTGGATCTATGTCGAGTTCATCAAGATTTCTGCCTGTAAAATTTACCCAGCGTCCTTTTTCAAGTGCCAGGAGAATATTGCTCATTTTGGCCAGTTGAAGGGTAAATTAACTAACTGAAGCGGTGTAGCTCCTACAGGTCCAGAGCAGTTCTCCACGGCTGTCATAACTTCATCCGTACATGAAGGTTATAATAAAGATGATACAAATATTAGTTAGAAAGCATTACTTATAGACCAGGTCCCCACTACGCTAAACCGTACAGTGTGTGTGTATTCAGTACAATGGGCTTCACATGACTCTCCATTAACACTCTACAGGACCCCACGACATCACACCAGAAACAGTAGTGTTTCCACTGTCGGGCCAGAAGCAGGCATGCTAGTGTGTGCCAGGGCCAGTCACGTTTCCACCGTCACTTCCGGGGCTTGATCGTGCCTCGTCGGTGCTTCCTCAGGGCCAACGGCCGGGGTCTTCTGGCCCGACGCATTAAAGACTTTTAAAATAATTTTAGCTCAAAACTCACTTTCAGACAGCAGCGAGTGTTTGAAATAACTTGATCCGATGTGGATTATGATCACCATACCAGGCAGAAATATTTATAAGCGATGCAAAAGACTACGCGCGCTAGCCATTAACATTACCATAGTAAACATGCTAAATACGACCGCTTGAAGAAACCAGACGTCAGCTTCTCATTCTCTATAACAATCGTGTATTTATTTAGTAACATTTTATCTGTCATAAGTCTCGTCTGGAGACTTTAGCTCCGTGTGTGTCATAAAAATATATAATGGTTTTAGTTCGGGAGCTCGCGCTGCTACTCAGGTCGTATTTTTGATGGAAAAATATAGAAATTATCATTCTTACTTAACGTGATGTATACTGTGACTACAAATAAACAGAAACAGACTCGACTGAATAAGCAGGGTAGGCCTATTTGTCCTCTTTCTTTCGTGAAATAGTGGTTCGCATTGCTTTATTTCTGTGTGACTAATTTTCAATCCTGATAAATTAATTCATTATGATCAGTGTATCACTTAATAGGCTATTGTAAAACATCGATGCTTTTGGATTTAAATCTAACAAAACATGCAAACGGCCGCTGTTATCATGTTCGTTTTGTTATTGCGCTAGTTCCAGTGACTTATTTCTGATTAGTTTTCTGATAACTTCTCTTTGTTGGTGAAATGATGGGGTTGCGTGACGTTGTTCCTGAGAGGCGTGTAAAGGGCGGGTTTTAGTGAAGCACAGCGGAGCTTCTGGCCCGACGGTGGAAACACATCGTGATTCTGGGCTCGGTGCTACAGGTCCGAGGCTATTAGCCCCGCCCCCCGGCCCGTTTAAAGCACTGGCTCGCACTGACCCTCACTGACCCGACAGTGGAAAACCGGCTAGTGTGTGTGTGCTGCCGTTTGACCTCAAGACTGAAAACAACATTTAAAATAATAATAATTATGATGATTATTATTATTATTATTATTATAATAAATGCTGTTTGACCTCAAGACTGAAAACAACATTTAAAATAATAATAACAATTATGATGATTATTATTATTATTATTATTATAATAAATGCTGTTTGACCTCAAGACTGAAAACAACATTTAAAATAATAATAACAATTATGATGATTATTATTATTATTATTATTATAATAAATGCTGTTTGACCTCAAGACTGAAAACAACATTTAAAATAATAACAATTATGATGATTATTATTATTATTATTATTATTATTATTATAATAAATGCCGTTTGACCTCAAGACTGAAAACAACATTTAAAATAATAATAACAATTATGATGATTATTATTATTATTATTATTATTATAATAAATGCTGTTTGACCTCAAGACTGAAAACAACATTTAAAATAATAATAATTATGATGATTATTATTATTATTATAATAAATGCTGTTTGACCTCAAGACTGAAAACAACATTTAAAATAATAATAACAATTATGATGATTATTATTATTATAAATGCTGTTTGACCTCAAGACTGAAAACAACATTTAAAATAATAATAACAATTATGATGATTGTTATTATTATTATTATTATAATAATAAATGCTGTTTGACCTCAAGACTGAAAACAACATTTAAAATAATAATAACAATTATGATGATGATTATTATTATTATTATTATAAATGCTGTTTGACCTCAAGACTGAAAACAACATTTAAAATAATAACAATTGATGATTATGATGATGATTATTATTATTATTATTATTATTATTATAATAAATGCTGTTTGACCTCAAGACTGAAAACAACATTTAAAATAATAATAACAATTATTATTATTATTATTATTATTATAAATGCTGTTTGACCTCAAGACTGAAAACAACATTTAAAATAATAACAATTATGATGATTTATTATTATTATTATTATTATTATAAATGCTGTTTGACCTCAAGACTGAAAACAACATTTAAAATAATAATAAATTATGATGATGATGGTGATTATTATTATTAGGCTAGTAATACTAATTAATATTAGGGCTTATTTGTTGCATTATATTTCTTTTTCCTTGTTTTTACAGTGTTGCACATTATTATAACCAATCACAGGATTATGCTGAGTTTATGAATGCAATGTCCAATCAGAGGCGTTCAGATGAGCGGAGTTCTGTTGTTCAGCGACTGAATTCTGACTCGCGAGTTCTCTCATAAACAACAAAGTGCAGATGTGTGTATAAGATATTTATTCATCATACGGTGTAGATTCACGGATTATAACGGGAGTGTTTTTAAAGTGCATAAACTCGCGCTAGGCCGAGCTTCTCATGATGTTCTTTGGTAATGTAATGTTCTTTGCTCGTTTTCTGTAAGTTAGCTGCTTTTTGAATAACTGAGGAAACGTAAGCATTATAATTAGTAACTTACGATGTTTCTATTAATTTGTTATCATGAAATATAAATTCAAATACGATAGAACGATATGAAAATTGAGCATGTCGCCCAGCACTAGATCCCTCTACCCTTCAACACATGATCACAGTCTTAAAGGATCTGGATCTGGGTCTGTGAAAATGACAAAAGCAGTCAAAGTGTGTCAAACCTCTCTCTAAAGCCGGTCACTTGCTCCGCAGTCGTGTGTTATTTCTTCTTCAGGAATAATGTCCCTCGCTGCCAAAGGCAGGATTTCCTGGACCACAGTCGTCTTCACGGAGCGGTTTCTGCTGAAAGAGATCGTCGTTTACCGTCCGGCCGAGAGTGACGCAACCGCATCAATGCTGCGATTAAAAACTGTGCACAAAATTATATTTTGTAGAATGTTAAACTAAAAGACAAAAACTATGACATGAATAGAAAGACAATGATTAAAATGTCTACATGTTTTAAAAGCTTACCAGCACTGCTTGTTCTGCCAAGTAAAGACAGACCGTATTCTGATAGATGTCCCTTCTGCTTCAAATCAATATCTCCTCTATATTCAACAACCACACTCCCACAATCTGAAAAAAATATAAAGTTATCTTCTTTTTTACAAAATTACTTTTTTTAAAACAATTAATAAACTATAATGATTAGATCAAATGTATATACACTTTAAAATGGTTTAACCTACAACTTATGATCAATGAATCACCGTGACAAGTCTTCCTTCATGATTACTGTATAAAGATTTTTAAAAGTCAATTTATAAACACTGCTTTCACAAATAAAAATGTGTCACTGCTAAAACGTTTAAGAGCTGAAGATAACTAAGAAAATGTATGATTACTTTTGCTTCAGGTGTATTAGGTTTAATTTATATTTAGTTACAGTTTATGATTATTAATCTTAACTCAATTCTAGGAATCAGAACTGAATTATCCCTGATTATTTACTTATTTAATATTTCTATGACCTTGGAACGCACTCTTATGAAAAACAACCATGGTGTTACTATAATGTAACTATAAAACATGGCAAATTGATTATCATTTGAAAATATCATGTTTTAAAAATAGTTAAGTGGCTGTAAAATAATGGTACATCTGTGGTAACTGTGAATTTACTAAAATACCATAGTAAAGCTACCTTTATATTGTGTTTTGTGTCTAGTCTCGTCTCTTCCCCGGGAGCAGGCCGCATCACCGGCGCTCGATTCAGCGTCTCCCCGGGAATCACTAACCTCACTCCGCCTCCCGGTGCCGGAGAATTAGCACGTTAGCATAATCTTTTCCTCATGTAAACCCGTTAAATTATATGCCGACATACAGTTAGTTTATCAGTGTTTTTGCCAATTATTATTATTTTTTTTTTACAACACATAGACATCTCGTAAAAAAAAAAAATACATTTGTAACTACATTTAAGATATTTCATGAGGGATTAAACTGCGATGTCTTCTTTTGATTATTGATTAATTACATAATGTGAAAACAAACCTGTCTAATTACCTGTAACGACTGATTAATCCGTCGATTAAGATTGATTGACGTTGATTAACGGGTGATTTGCGCATGCGCAGTAGGTAAAGTGTGTGTGACGCGTCAGCGTGTGTACAGGTGCAGTTCCGCGGCCAGTCTACAGGGGCGCTGCCACACACACTCGCACGCACACACACACACACGCACACGCACACTCTCACTCGCACACACACACACACACACACACACACAGTATCCCATGATGCACTGCACATGGTGTAGATGTTGATGTGGATCTGTGTGGTGATTATATTAGTTTATGATGTACATGAATGGATTCAGACGGTTTCAGTCCAGTACAGTGTTACTGTTGCTCGGCAACAGCTGCTGTCACTGTTGCTAGGAGACCAGATCAATCATTCAGCAGTGTGTAGAGATCTCTGAACATTTCAACACTCTTATATAATATTCTCATAAACACACACATAAGATATCTGAGAATATATATCAGAATGTGTTCAGTGACACAGGTTTAGGTTTAGTGCAGGTTTGGATGATTTTATAGTCTTATATTAAACATCACGTGTTGGTGTGTCTGATTTATGAATTCATTCATGATTCCTGATTGTGATGTGTTTTATCTCCATCAGATTCCCATCAGTTCACTCTGGATCCGAACACAGTGAATAAACGCCTCCGTCTGTCTGAGAACAACAGAGTGATTACATACACTGACACAGTCCAGCTGTATCCTGATCATCCAGACAGATTTGATTATTATCGTCAGGTGTTGTGTAGAGAGAGTGTGTGTGGACGCTGTTACTGGGAGATCGAGTGGAGTAGAGGTGTGTATATATCAGTGTCATATAACAGCATCAGCAGGAAGGGACGAGGTGTTGAGTGTATGTTTGGACGTAATGATCAGTCCTGGAGTTTGATCTGCTCTCCTGACAGTTACTCATTCAGACACAATAACATAGAGACCGCTCTCCTGTGAAGCCCATCATCAGTAGATTAGAGTTATTGATGATGTCTATAGAACAGGAGTGTTTGTGGATGAGAGAGCAGGAACTCTGTCCCTCTACAGCGTCTCTGACACAATGAGCCTCATCCACACAGAACAGACCACATTCACTCAGCCGCTCTATCCTGGGTTTAGTGTTGGTTATAAATCATCAGTGAAACTGTGTTGATGAATCAGAGAGATTCTACCCATAATGCTTTGAGCTGCATGATCAATCAGTAACAGATGTTATAGAGTCTCTTCATCACATTAATATGAACATGAATCAGAAATCCTCATCTAGACAGTAAATCAGTGTGTGTGTGTGTGTGTGTGTGTGATCTGTGTTTCTGGGCTTTTCTCAAACTCACATCAGTCATTTGTATTATTACTAGTGCTGTCAAAATTAGCTCATTAATGCAGGCGATTATTTTTTTTTCAGATTAACGTGTTAAAAATATTTTACGCTATTAACGCAGGGGCGGGGCTAGGGTTGGCCACGCCTCTCACAACTGCTGCCTCTGTCTCATTTTTTTTTAGAAGGATTGTGTTTATTTAGATGCAGAATATCTTTATGATCACATCAAACGGGAGATGTTCAGACGCGCGCTCTAACAGACGCGCGCTCCGCGCCAGGCACGAGTCAGACGCGCGCGGAACAGATACTGTGCTCGTAGCGCGCGCTCTTCAGATACACGCACAAAGGTGCGGCGCGCGCGTTCAGCAGCAGCAGCTTTTAAAGCAATAGCAGGCAAATAAACTAATAACCAGCTGCTGTGATGTCTATTAATACAAGAACTAAAGAAACAAGAGGAAATCAATCACTTTTATAGCTTTAAGGGGTTCATCTATATTTAATTTAGTGTTTGGTAACTCTTCATTTTCTGTATATTTCTGCTGAAGGGCACAGGGAGCTAAATATGACATTTATTATATTGGTTTCATGTGAAGATTGTTTTAAGTTCACTTAAAGTAAAGTGTTAAATCTAATAAATGTTAAAATTGATATCTCCGTTATACTGTAATGCTGAATGGCTAGTCAATGGTTAAATATTAAGGAGACGTCAGTATTATTGATATCAGTGATGCTGGCCTTCAATCATAAAAAAGATGCCATTAAACAAATATTAAAAATATATGTCTTTATGTTGTTTGTACATAATGCGAAATTGAATGTGAAATTATTGCAATATAAAAGTATATTAAAAACTGTAATGTTAGGTGGGATTAATCGCGATTAATTTAAAAAAAGTATGATTAATTAGTTAATGTTTTTTAATGGATTGACAGCACTTATTACTATCAAACTCAGTCTGATATCTGATCATTCATCTGATTTTCTCTATTGTTTGTAATAAAACACAATGTCAAATCATCTTCAGATCCTATTTTATTTTATTGTGAAATGTCTGAATGCTGTATGAATTATGAATAAAATGAATGAATCGACTGAAATCAGCTTCAGGAGAGTTTCTGATGTTATCAAATATGACATTAATCACAGCATTTAATCAAATATATTTACTGTAACTACAGTAAAGACATATTTAATTATTATGAGATCTCCTTCAGTGAAAGATCATGACAGAATATTTACTTTCTGAAATATCTCTTTTCTTCTGAGTAGTCAAATGTTTTAATGACAGTATATTCACTGAACAAACATCAGTTATTTTATTTATTAAAACATGTCCAAATGTGTTCAAACATGTGCAGGCTTCACTCAATTCATTTAAACAAATATTACCATAGAAATAAAGCAAATATTACTTTAGATGAAATATAATCCTTTTTATTCATTTAATTATTAATTCAATTATAACAAATACTTACAGAAATGTGTTACAAATACAATAATTCTACTGTCAAATAAAAAGAGACTATTCAATAATATAAAATAATACAAAAACAACAATGACCAACATATTAATAGTATTTCATTATTATTTAAATGATAAATCAATAAAGAAAAGTTGCGACTGCAATAATCATTTACATTTACATTTAGTTATTTAGCAGATGATTTTATCCAAAGAGACTTACACATGATGACAATAGAAGCAATCAAAACATTAAAACATTATATACAAAATATAATATCAATTAAACTCATCCATAAAACTGTGTGATTGAAACAATGCTACTGTACTGTAATAAATAAATAAAGTCAGTATTTAATAATACTAATAATACAATTTAATAAACAATATTTAAAAAAAATACTTTATTTTATTATTATATGATTGCAATAATGCTTCTGCAGTTTAAAAAAGTCAGTATTTAACAACAACAATAACAACAAATCAAATAATATTTCCAAAATATTTATTGTATTTTATTGTTTTAAACATCCATAAAAGTTGTATGACTTCTACAGCATTTATTAATCTTAGTTCATGTTAATTTCAGCATTTACTAATGCATTATTAAAGTCACGAGTTGTGTTTGTTAACATTAGTTAATGCACTGTGAACTAACATGAACTAACGATGAACAACTGTAGTTTCATTAATAAAGATTAATAAATACTGTAAGAAATGCATTGTCCGTTGTTCATATTAGTTACAACATTAACTAATGTTAACAAATTATTTTTTTATTATATCAATTAAACACATCAATAAAAATTGTATGATTAAATATACATTTTATTTTATGATGTTGTTTAATTATATCAACTGAACAGTAACACTTCTGCACTGTAAAAATAAACAGTCAGTGTTTAATAATAATAATAATAATAATAATAATAATGATATTTCCAAAATAATATTATTTTATTATTTTAAAAATCTATAAAAATGTTGATTTTCATAATGCTTCTGCACTGTAAAAACAAAAAACAGTATTTAACAACAACAACAACAATAATAATAATTTCAAAGATTAATTTTATTTTATTATTTTAAACATCAATAAAAATTATTGCAATAATGCTTCTGCACTATAAAAAGAAGAAGAAAAACAGTATTTAGCAACAACAAAAATAATAATAAATTAAATAACATTAATAATATTATTTCCAAAATATACATTTCATTTTATTTAAACATCCATAAAATGATTACAAAAATATATAAAAATGCCTCTGTGCTGTAAAAGGTCAGTATTTAATAATTCTAATAATAATAATAATAATAATAATTCCCAAAATATACATTTTATTTTATGATTTAAAAAAATATATATCAATTGAACACATCCACAAATTGTATGATTGCAATAACACTTCTGCATTGTAAAAATAAAAAGTCAGTATTTAATAATAATAATAATAATAATAATAATGAAAACTGATAATATTAATAATAATAATACTTTCAAAATATTGATTTTATTATTTTAAACATCCATAAAATGTCATTATTGCAATAATGCTTCTGCACTCTAAAAAGGTCAGTAATAATAATAATAATAATTTATAGAATATTTATTTTATTTTATGTTTTTTTAATTATATCAATTAAACACATCCATAAAAATTGTATGATTGCAATACAATAATGCTTCTGCACTGTAAAAAAATAAATAAACAGTCAGTGGTTAATAATAATAATAATAATTATGATATTTCCAAAATAATATAATTTTTTATTATTTAAAAAAATCATAAAATGTATTATTTCCATAATGCTTCTGCACTGTAAAAATAAATAACAGTATTTAACAACAACAATAATAATAATACAATTAATAATAATATTTCCAAAGATTAATTTTATTTTATTGTTATAACAAAATTATTTATTATTTTTATTTGATTTTTGAATGTGTTATTTAGCTGAACGTGGACTAGTCTAGATGTTGATATGTGCTTTAATAACACTTCATTATGAATATATAACTGATCGACTTGATGCCTTGTTGCTTGATTTTAGTGTTCTGCTTTTTTGTGATTGACTTTGTACCTTCAAAAAATATATTTTTTTTACAATTATTCTTTAAAACGTTTGTTTAAAATAAACAAGAATTTTTAATAAAACATGATGTGAGCTTAATGGACTCCCTGGAAGAAGAGATTTTGTATCTCAATGGGACTATCCTGGTAAAATAAAGGATAAATAAATAAATAAAAAATGGGAACAGCGGTGTGCTTAAAGAACACAAAAACCTACCCATTAAGCACAGCCAGACTTTCTGAATTTAATGATGTATATCTTCATTGAAATGCTTTTGTCATTTAAAATAAAATTATTAATTTCAGAGATCATTTCAGAAAAATACAACGAGAATGAAGAATTGAGTGAAGCTGAGGAGAAAAATCATGTCAAAACTGGAGAAAAACCTTTGAGCTGCCCTCACACCAAAGAGAAAGATTTAATGAAAAGAAGAGAAACCGTATCACTTCTTCATTATATTTAGGAGTAGGTTATTAGGTTATTAACTATCTCTTTAATGTCTTTGAATGCAGTGTTTGATTAGAGGACCAGCAGCAAACTCTGTCATTTACTCTTACATTCCTCCAGCGGCCAGGGACCTGTTCTTACAACACCAAAACCCAGTAAATAAAATACAGATTAACGTCTTACGATGGTTGGCTGTGTGGCGTTTGGATGCACCAGTCGGTCTGAGACAGGAAGCCAATCATCCTTTACTTTATGTCCAACAGATTTGGAGGGATAATAAATCATAAAAGTGGTTTGTTTGTTTGTTTAAACATCTTTTAAAGGTATGAGCTGGGCCTTTTACTCCAGACATGGCACCAGCAAAAGGCCAAAGTATGGATACAAATTCCCACATCAAGGTAATATACTTATACTGTATCAATGCAAATATGTATACAAGTTAATACTTGTTAAAAAAAAACGTTTGTACTATTTTAGGGTTATTTTCGATAAATAAAATAATTCACTTTTGTTTAATGCTGTCATTAAACTTTTTTTTTTTTTAAAGATATTGAAATAATTGCATGAACATTACGTGGTCCCATAATAATTTAATATATCTTTTACAGTAGTAACAACTAAATATGATATTTTATTATATGATATGATTGATGTTTTTCAATATGATGGTTTCATTATAAATATGGTGATTATTTCTAAGATGTACACCCATCTTAATATATGATATTCACCATCTGAATCTAACCATGTCAGGTCAACAAATGAAAAAGTCCGCTATTTATTATCATGTTAATTATTGTGTCTTTAATTAGCCCCAACAGCAGGGGCGCTTTTTACCCCAAATACCATACTTTTACATATTCTCCCATTATTGAAAACTGTTGCATTAATTACCGTGAACAAAACTGAAAATCATTAAAAAGATCTTTGTCTTAAAATATAGTCGGCAATTTTACTGATTCTCATTTGCTACATAAATCTACAATGTTTTTTAAAAACATTAAATATCAGATCAAATTAGCACAGAATCAATCAAGTCATCACGTCAAGGATCAGACACATCTCCACGTGCATCATCAAAAGCGTTTGTCAAGAAAAGTGCTGAGATGAAGTTTCGTGCTGTCAAGTAAAGGTGAATAAAGTCAAATCTGTCTTTTACGCCTTTAGCCCTGTTGTACCCCGCAATTACACAACTGTATCTTACAGTTATTACTAATTCTCTCAAAACGACTACCTTTGTTAGTAAAACATGGACACGATTTACTAAAACCAGGAAAAGAGTTATTTTTTTTTGCATGATGTGTGGGGCTCGGTACGAACTTCTTTAAATGTAGTTTGATAAACTGTCTGTATTTCAGTGGGCATTTTTGCATATTATTGAAAATCAGGGTGTGATGTGTGATAAATCACCATGCGTTAGGCTACCGTTTATTTGTTAAGTTAATAAGAATTGTAGTTTATTCAACATGAGTAAGGAATAATTGACTCCGGGTCGTTGAATTATTAGAGGTTGAGGTGGTGACGTGGCCACGACGCGAAGCGGAGTTATATACCGTTACACCTCGGGTGTGCATTATTTTTCTAATAATTCAACGGACCGAAGTCAATTATTCCGCTTATACTATGGTTGCCACACCTCAAGACATCGATCAGATGATATATTTCAAGGCATTCGTCCGGTATTTCTACTTAAATCTCTAATGTGAGTAGGATTATTTCTTCCGCATATCATCCAACGCCTCTGTTGCTAATTCCACAACGTCATTTTAAACCTAGTAACGGAGGCTTGAGCCGTTAATAACAGATTAATGCAGTTAATAACTAAGATATGAGAGAGAGAGAGAGAGAGAGAGAGAGAGAATTAGCTGTGTGTCTCTCAATAGTGTTCGGCAGCAATGTCTCTAGTTATAGTGAAAATTTAAGTTCATTTTCTTCACGAACAGCACCGCCGTTGTTCCCTCGCTTGTGAGAAGTCATGTACAGTTAGTTTTTAAGTTGTTAAACCATGTTACTGATAAAATCATCAGAGTAGCGCTAACAACATTAGCGCTCATGTTAGCATGTGTGCAAACTGTCTGTGAGGGAGAGAGAGCGTATGTGCTTTCCGTACATAATAAAACATCATTTGTTGCCAAAATCATGGAAATATTCTGTAGTTAGGGTTAGGCCCCGCAGTATAAATAATTAAAAAACAGTCTGGGAAAAGACGTATTTGACTTATCCCAGTTTTGTGTTTCAGGTTGATACAGACAGTCTGTGTATGTTTGCAGCTTGGACCTTACTGACAGAGCAGAGGTCATCATGAGGGTCACGGCGGTGAACTAACAGCTATGAGTCGGCGTAGTTTCTCATTCACTCAAAGGCCTTCAAGCTCTTCAGCGTCAAACTTCACTCCTCCACCTAGAGCTAGCACACGAGATCATTTCACATCATCTCACAATACAACTGCTTTATAACGCCATCACATATAAACGTTTTAACCTTATCATTCAAACTCAAATTATTAAGTGTTCTGGATTGAAGTTGCAGTTTTTGTACAATACAGGCAGACATTTTCAGTAACAAAGGATGCTATGTTTATAAAAAAAACTAGTTTTTAGCCTTTGATTTTTGTTTTAATTCTTTTATTATCATTATTATTTTTTAACTTCCAGGAAAAGCCACAATAGGTATTACTGTCAAAGACAGATGGTTGCTGTGGTGTTTACTGAAATGTGGCGTTGTTGTAGTTTTAGGATCATGTTATTGGAGGCCAAGCTCCAGGAAAGTGCCTGCGGTGGAGAGGACTGTATTCAGACAGTGACAGCAGAGGAGTCGGAGCTAATTCAGTGCAATAATGAGACATTTCCTACAAATCACAAAGCTGTTTATAAAGTGTTGTCTACCAAAGTTTTGGGCTACCCCAGACAAATAGAAATACAACACAGTCTTTTCAGTGAACAGACATAAACTAGATATATATTTCTGCAAATTTGTTTGCATCATTTATAATGGGGGAAAAATAAAACCGTAAATGTGTCTTAAAACATCAATGCCTTTGTCAAAATAACATGTAATGTGGCTAAATCCTCTAAACAAGTAATTTATCTAGTCGTGGCCAAACCGTTGTCTATGACTATGTGTGCACTTGTAGTTGGGGTTTTTATTTTCCTTTCCTAGTCCTCCTGTGAATGTGGAAGCGCAAAGACTGTGTTTGTTCTGTTTCATGAAGACCTGAGCTTCTTCAACACATTATTCCTGTCCATGCATCTGTTTCAGCTGTCCATGTTTCAGGAAGACATGGAGTGCATTCTTGAGCCGATCGTCAGGCATCTGACCACATTTAAGTCTCTTAACAATTGCAATCAACGTTCAAATTGAAAACATTATTTTCCACAGATACCACAGCATTTGTGCACAGCGAGTTCAAAACAAATACTTATAGTTCGTTTCAAACTCAGAAGCAGAAATCATAAGGATTGTTCAGTAAATGACTGAAAGCCAGAAATACTTGAGAAACTGCATCAAACTTCGATCTTTGCTTTGAAAGTCGTTCTGACAGTAACCAGGTTGATAGTGATGGTACTGAGTCCTCGGGTGATTTAAGTGCAGAGGATTTGGGTGATTCTAGTTGAAATGTTCAGGATTCTTCAGGACTTGTCACGTAATGTCGAGCTCTCTCTTACTGAAGCTAAGAACATTGTTCCTCGAGCGGCTGATGGCACCAGACTCATCCTCATCCTCAGCAGACACCTCACCAGATACAAAACAATGCACACACTTCAGCTGAAAAAGGTATTATGGTGTTTTATCTAATTAATCATTTGTACAAAATAAACAATCTTATAATGTAATACTGATGTTAAAGTGATAGTTCACCAGTTTTTGTTGAACATTCTGTCATCATTTACTCAGCCTATAAATGTCTTTGTTCTGCTGAACACAAAGGAAGATATTTTGAAGAAAGTTTGTAACCAGGCATTTTTGGGGCAATGTTGACTTCCATAGAAGGAAATAAATACTGTGGAAGTCAATGGTGCCCAGAACTGCTCTGCTTTCAACATTTTTCAAAATACCTTCCTTTGTGTTCAGAACAAAGACAGTTAGGTAACACTTTATTTTAAGGTGTCCTTGTTACACGTTACATGTACTTACTATAATAATAACAGTTAATTATGCATAATTACATGCAAGTAACCCTAATCCGAACCATAACCATATAGTAAGTACATGTAGTTAATTAATATTACTCTGTACTTACATTTATAATCACAAGGACACTTTAAAATAAAGTGTAACCGATATTTACACAGGTTTGGAACAACATGAGGGTCAGCAAATGATGACATGAATTTCCGTTTTGGGTGAACTATCCCTTTAATAATGTTTTGCAGTATAATATAGTACGGTATTTTTTTTAGATGTGCATGATGCATGGACAGGGAAAGGTGTGCATGTACTTCTTTCCAAAGTCGGCCCATACAAACAGTTTTCCTGAGACTTTGAGAGGACTGGTCCTAACAAGGAGCTCGAGAGTGAGGTATCCCTCTTTCATTATTGTATGAAGTGATCACTTCACATTCCCTGTACTCTTAAAAATAATGGTTCTTGATTGGCATCAGTGGTTCCAGAAAGAACCGTTATCATCCACAGAACCTTTACTTTGCACAAAAGCTTCTTTACGGTGGAAAAAGATTCTTTAGATCATTAAAATGTTCTTCACACTAAGAAACAAATGCTTCTTTTAAGAACTGTTCACTGAAAGGAACCCAAAATAGTTCTTCTATGGCATAAATGGAGAGTATGGGAGTCTTTTAGAAAGATAAAGTTATATAAAGTGTCTTGGGATAGCGTTAGACGTTTTAAGAAAGAAGTCATTAACCTGTTGAGAGGCTGTAGTTGGATGGCGGAGCTCCAGAAGATCAGTAATGAGCTGCTTTGACAGTTAAAGATCTGAAAAACAAAAAGGTGAGAAATGAAGAAGCTTTAGAGTGTAACATATCATATTTGTGCTAATTTGTCATAGGTGATCAATGCATATTTATCAGTGCTCGTTTGGAAATTCAACCAGTGTAATCCAGGTGAAGCAGCTGTTATTGACACGTATGCAATGACTGCAATCTTGCTGAAAACATGTAGAATGATCCGGGCATGTACTGGATTGTAATGACCTCACAATTTGGAAATGTTGTAAATATGCATGTTTTGAGTAACAGGGATTTGGTATGTTGTGTTACTCCTTTCAGACTGATCCAGTGGCACACACAATGATTGTGGGAATAGTGAATGAGCGCCATCATTGGATGTTGGTGGTGAGAACAAGAGCATTGCTGCTTACAGCTCTGTATCTATAGTGATGTATACACAGAGCATGTACGCATGGCCCAGTATAATTACTGTAAGTTATTATAGAAAATATCTACACAATACCCTAAATTGTAGAATTCAGTTCTAGAGTTCAC
Source organism: Onychostoma macrolepis (assembly GCF_012432095.1). Classification (NCBI taxonomy): domain Eukaryota; kingdom Metazoa; phylum Chordata; class Actinopteri; order Cypriniformes; family Cyprinidae; genus Onychostoma; species Onychostoma macrolepis. The sequence continues at coordinate 23,615,928 of NC_081179.1, forward strand.
ACTTACATATAATATAAAGATTCTGTGTATTTGGCCTGCCGTCCGAGGGGAGGCTCCGAGAACCCAGAGTAATGTTTGTTGTCTCTCCATATAAATAATGAAAGGTTATGTAGCCAGATGAGAAGAGAACCCTTCTCTTGGATCCATTAAAACAGATGGAAAGGTTAAGAAGTGCCTGGAGTCTACAAGCTCAAACTGACTTTAAATGTAGTTGTGCTTGTGTCTTCTGAGTTGTTAAAAGGTGAAGTTAAACAGATTTCACACATGCTATTTACTTACTTACTTTAGATCATTCCTGAAGAACAGAGGCTGTGATGTTTCAAGATGGACACACATACGTCAGCAAGATCCTGTGGTGTCCTGGCCTTAAAAGTGAGTGAGAAATACGGTTTCCAGTAGAGATCCTGGCCTGATTTTATATATCCTGACCGAGGTTTTAGTAAATGTGCTCATACTATATGTACACTATGTGTAATACTTTAAATTTGATTTGTTTGTAAACAATTTGAGAAAAAAACAGAGACCTTGTGCCATTCTGCTACTCAAAGTTTTCTTCAGTTTGCAGAGAAAAGTTTATTTGAGAAAGTCGAGACTTCCCTCCTCAGAGAATCTCCTGTTTGCTAATTATTATCAATCACATTATGTTGTGATTTTATGCATTTTAGATAATAAAACTGCAACTATAAGCTAGAGAATTAGTGCTGTGCAATGCAAATGATATTAGTCTGAACATATTTGCTGAATACATGTTAGCAGACGATCAGAGCAGCCTGTGCTTTAATTGTGGGATGGAGCACAATGGGTCATTTATTCACATTGAAAAATATAAAAAATGTAAGAATTTTCTTTCATAGTTTTTGGAGTTGCAGTGGTTTACAGTGTTATGCATCATCAGCATCTACCTATAAAGGCATGATTACGATTATACTGATTTTGTGTAGAAATGGATGATTACTTGCTTTCCATTGTACAACATGAGCTGTAGAGAATTCCAGCTGTAGTCAGAACACAACATGAAGCTGGTGAGAACTTCCAAAAATCGAAGGAATGCTTCTTCCTCTGCAGGGGTTTGTTTGTATATGTATTTGTTGTGTAGTCGTGTAGAGTGGTGTGAGGAATACTATACAGTATATTTGTGCTGTTGTCCTCAAGCTTGCTCCTGCCTTCACTTCCTCAGCTGCTTCTCTAACGTCTCCTCTGGCTTCTGCTTTTTCTCCTGATATCTTTCCCTTTTGCTTCATTGACTTTCCTTTGAAATTAACTTGTTATATAACATTGTGTGTTGATTATGTAACGCTTACTTCAAATTATATAATTACAAAACTGTGTGAACATCCTATCATTGTGTTTCTGGCATGAAACTCTAGATGGCGCAGTCTGATCTAACTCGTAATCACGTCACATCCGATTGGTCCTCTCTCATCAGTAGCCAATGAGATCGCTGTTCAACATTCACATACTTAATGCAAAAAAGTTCAGGCTCAGGATTTTTTAACTTATTTTTTTTGCTTTAACCCCTGTACACTATACCATTCAAAAGCTTAGAGTCCATATAATAATTATTATTTTTTGGAAAAGAAATTATAGAAATTAATACTTTTATTTAGCAAGCATGCTTTAAATTGATCAAAAGTGATGATAAAGACATTTATAATGTTACAAAACATTTCTATTTCAGATAAATGCTGTTCTTCTGACTTTTCTATTCATCAAAGAAACCTGAACACAATTCTACTCAGCTGTTTTCAACATCATCATCATAATAATAAATGTTATTTTGAGCAGCAAATCAGAATATTAGAATGATTTCTAAAAATGTCACTTTGAAATCACAATAAATTACATTTTAAAATATATTCAAATAGAAACCCGTTATTTTAAATAGTAAAAACATCTGTTTTGCTATACTTTGGATCAAATAAATGCAGGCTTGCTGAGCAGAAGAGACGTCTTTAAGAATCGTGCTGTTCAGAAGCGTTTGACTGCTAGTGTATAGACAGCTTTACATTTTCTTATTTCTACTGTAGCTTTTAATACACTGCTGGATAATAACCAATAATAATGATTTGTTTATATACAAACACTTTTTTATCACATAAGGCAGAATAGTTTCTATAGGCCTACTGTAATAAATGCTATGTTAATTACCAGTCATTCAAGTGCCGTCAGGGAGGGAGGAATAGGTTATAATAGATATATACATTGAATGTTTTCATCTGAATTTATTAAACAAGATGAACAATCATTTAGAATTGTAGGTTAATTTTAGTGAAAAAAAAAAAAATCAATCTCAGGCCAGTAACGTCAGCAAATAGTTATTTTGCCAACAGTAATTAGTTGGTTTTCTTTATATATTTTCTCCTTTCTCCTATATTTTCTGTTTTGTTTTCTCTATTTTTCAACGTTATCACACATCTGTATTTCTGAGAGCTGACCAGAGAGAAGCAGAATGCACTACAGCAAGCAGTATCTTCACGTTTAAATAAGTACAAAACTGACACGTTCTCATAAAATAGTTTTATTATTAAGATAAATGATAACTGTCAGCCATTAACATGAATCCTGCCGAGTGATGGAGGCATCATCTGCACGTGGACGATACAAATACAGCTGCGGAGGGGATCTTTCAGCTTTTCACAGGTCAGTGGAAGAAGCCAAAGGCAGCTAAGAGCACACGCTCAGCAGAGGAACTGTTCCCAGCTCCGAATGAGCCTCGTAACCCGCTGACGAGAGACACACCTGCTGAGACGCAGCTTCTCTCGCCGGACACATGTTCTGTTGATAACACTGTCGAGTCTGTGGGGCGTCAGGGGCTCGAGGCTGTTCTGGCCAGCAGGCTTCTGTTAGATACTCACACAGAGAGATGTTCAGGTGGCAACTGGTCAAAGCAGCAGCACAAACTGACATTTGTTTAGTGACTAGCTAGCGCTATAGTTTGACGTGTGCGTTAGCAGAGAACGAGCAGCGCCGGCTCTGTGTCGTGTGCTCACAAGTCTGGTCAAATAAAGCTTTGAAACAGAGCAAACGGAGACAAAACATATCGAATATGCGTCCAAGACTATTGAGTTTTTTAAACAAACTTAAACTCTTGAAACTGTGTTCTCTGGCAACGACAACAGGTAAGGATTTTTTGTTGTGTGTTTTTAGTTTAGCTAAATGTGTTTCATGGTTGTTGTTTCAAATTATTAACACATTGTAATTAAAAATGGTCAGGACGGGGGTTTGATCTCGGTCTTCTCAGTTCTGTGTTTCTCTTGTGTCTTTGTTTTTCCCGTCTTTATCTTCTCGTCTGTTTTCTGTCTCTTGATTGTTGGCTCTGTATTTGCTCTCGAGCCTGACTCCAGTCCTGCTTTATCCAGCGCTCCGGTTCTCTGCTGGTTCTGACCGCGTGTCTCAAGCCGGCTCTGTCTGTTTTCCTGCCACTGTTTCTTTGGTCGTCCACACAACAGTAGCAGGTCTGTCCTGCAGTGAGGTGAAGCTGCCTGTAATAAAGGTCTCTGCAGGCTTCCATACTGACACAGAAACCCTTCATTTACGATGTTTCTGTGGAGACGGCCACAAACCGGACTCCTGGATCTGCATCTGAGATGGACTCTCTCGTTCACAATACCCGCTGTACAGACTACAGCTGGTCGTTCTCACAGAACTCTAGCAAGAAGTGAAGCAGTCACATGCTTGGCTTTTAAAGCAGTGCTTCCCAACCGTTTTTAATTTAACATGTTAAATGACCCGCTAATAGCTTTGGGTTGGTAACTGAGCACTCAGAAGAAAGACTGCTAACTGTCTTGATTGAATAAACTAGTAATGTATTGAATAAACAGAATATGTATATAACGGGTCACCAAGCCCCGAGAGACTGGCTCTTCTGAAGCAAACGGGGAAAGTGTCATTATCCCCAAACCCTGCTGGACCTGGAAGACTTTCTCAAGACCCACATGCTTCCAGAGCCGGCGCTGCAGGCAATTTACATAGTGTTTTGAAACGGTTTGTCTTTATTTCCTGAAGAGAACAAATGCAGTTTACCGTGCAGCAGCAGCACTCTTGACGGACGCAGGACTGATAGTAACCCAAACTCAATCAAGAGTTGTCAGGAGTCTGGAGGAACGTCCAGCAGTCTCCTCCTGATCCTGTAGACAGATCAAAGATCCAAAGCAATAGCTGCTTCGAACAAAACCCTCTTTTAACTTATTAGTAAAGTACGTGAATTAGTGGTCATGATACAGTTATTTAAAAATATCAATATTAAGGTCCCCATGAACCGGAAGTTGCAACTGACGTCATTGTTGTGATGCATTTTCAAGTGAAACAGAATATTGACTAAAGGGAGGTGTTTTATTGTGGTGCACCTCCTCTTCACCTCTCGCTCAGAGCAGATTCACGGTTGATAGGAGTGCTTAAGAATATCTGATTGTTACGTCTGACAACACGCGTCACCGCTTCTGGGTCCTAACGCTCTGCCAGACGCCCCAAGAAAACAACAAACTGTGCTAATATACACCCACGGTGTCATGCAATACTGAAAAATTATAACCCTAACCTTTATCTCCATACTGACCAGATGACCAGACAGTGATTCAGCTCAAATATTAGTGTCTGGGACACTGTGAGCACGGAGACTGTAGTGTGTATATGCTTCGCTTAAATATGTAGTATTAAATAGTGCTCATAGATGGCTGTTGAGATAGTATTCTCAAGTGAAATGAGTAGAAACAGCAGTCCTTACGTCACACTTAACAAGCGGATTCTCCCCAAGCCTTCATCAGAGCGAGACGCCATTCCAGAGCAGAAGCAAATGTTCAGTTTTTGATTAAAGATTACGACGCCAGACATTTTTTCTCGGTGTATTGACTTGCACGGTTTAATTGTTCACCACAAGGCTAGTAATGTGCACTAAAAAAGTAAGTAGGGTCATTTTTTGATTTCATGACAACTCATTTTCAGTACCATTGGCAAAACTATACTGTATACTGCCATATAGGTATTTTAACATCTGGTTTTTTTTGTTTATCCATTTTTTTCAAGACAATCATTATGTCAAGCTTTGAGTGGTTTAATCCAAGTCTTCTAAAAACACACGCTCGCTTTACATGATGAACATATTTTCATATAGGCTTTTATGTACATACATATAAACAGTGATCGATTACCTTTACAAAAAATCTCAATCTTAAACATTTGCTCATTCTGTGTATTTGTGTCTTTAAAATACGGTAACTTTGTTGCAAAAGCAAGCTTGATTTCAGACTGAATTGAATTTACAAAAAAAGACATGTACACAGTCAGTAATAAAATTATAAAACAAATGACCGCAATTCAGTTATTCAAAATATGACCAAACTAAATTTTTATAGGCAGTGTTTTAAGAGCCATATATGTTATTTATTTAGATAAATGGAGCATCAGATGGCTTTGACCTGTAATGTCTGTACAATGATGCAGTTACACAGATATTTATATGTACAAATCAGACAAATATCCCATTCCAAAACATTTCTAGCATAAACTTACATACAGAACAACCAGAAGTCATTGATAACCACACAAATTACCATTTCACATGAACTGTATTGATGTAACAAGTATAGAACAATTGTTGTCACCCAAACATTAATAAAGTGTGGTGCGCAATCAGTGTATGTGTTTGTCTCTTTTTTTTACAGTCCAGTCTTTCAGATGACCAGAAAAATGTTTCCTTCCGTGGAAATCAATTCTGTCTTTTGGTCCAAAAATGAGTGAAGCAAAAATAATAATAAAAAAAATTTCAACAACAACAAAAAGTTCTATCCAATCCCAATCCACTGAGCTCACCGCACAGTGTTATCACATGAGACATCACGCAGCAATCAATGACTCCACGGATCCAATGATCAAGGGTGCTTGGTCCGCCATCTTCCTCCGGAAGAACTCTATAGAGCGGGGAACTATGACGTCACGCTGTAGGCGGATCGGCGGTTAGCATGAAACTGGTTCCTCGAGAAAAAGCCAACGGGATTTTTCCATAGGCTTTTGGATTATCGCAAAAAATAAGCTCTGTGTTCAATCATAGTTCATGAAACTTACAGGTTTGGTCCATCAAGATAATCTTCACAAAATAATATAACTTTGATGAATATTGAAGCCTAAATAAAAGCGCCAGAACTGAAACCTAAACTTAGGCTATGAATGAACTACAGCACCTCGGTCGCTCGTCTTCAGCGTCACCACCAGCGCGCTCTCGACAACTGCTTCAAACTGATTTATAACATGTTCAGTGAAGGATTTACTCTGTATATGCATTTTAGTCCATTAAACTGGAATAAATACAAAACTAGAGCCAAACTGAAATGAGACATTAGTAATAAATAGTATAGTGAATAAATGAAATAATCTTAACTAAAGGACATTTAAAGCATGTATTTCTGTATATTTCGAAATGAGGTGCATTAAAAGCCAATAAATCCTTGATTAATATAAATATTTTAATTTAAAAAACGTATCCCCGCGTATTTAATCTTTTAAACAACAGCAGAGTGAGCGAGTTTTTGGATATGGTAAGATTAAACTTATTTTAGTGAACAAAGTACCACTTTTCAGCTCTCGTTTTGTTAGGGTGGGTACACAAAATATTATATAATGCATATAGTACATGCATCGAGTCGAAATCTGATTCCCTGTTTCTCTCAGATATGTTGTTGTTTTAAATGATCATACTCTGAATTCTGTTGTGTCATGTTTCAGCTGTGATAATGTAATATTTTTATATACTGTTTTTATTGTATTTGTGTGCATGTTTTTCAAAGGTAACTAAAACTCACCTACTTTCATACTCCACTCACTCTCTCATTCTCTCTTAAATACTCTCTCTCTCTCACACACACACACGCTCACACCCGCTCACACACACACACACACACGCTCACACACGCTCACACACACACACACACACGCGCTCACATGCTCACACACACACACACACACACACACACACGCTCACATGCTCACACACACACACACACACACACACACACACACACTCACACTCTTTATCTTGCACTTAGTTCAATGTGTTTTGATATTTTGTTTGATGTTTGTCTTGTAAGATGTTTTACAAACAATGTTGTTTACATATTAGACTAAATCATCCATTAAGGTTTCTATAACAATTCACTGTTTTTCATTCGTAAATATACATAAAAGTGATAATGTGGTGACTTTTAACACATTCTTTTTTTCATCCAGTAAAAAAACAGCTCAATGACAAAGTAATTGTTGTTTCAGTTGCTGTGAAGATGTTTCTATTTGCAAAATACAACCAGCATTGCATGAACAAATGCATTTACATCAGCTGAACAAACTCTTTACTGAGAAAACTATTGAGAGAGAACTGAAAGTCTAACTGCATGAAGTTTCATCATTTTATTTTTAAACTTTTTCAACTACTTATTTTTTACAGCGTACAGTAGATATTATACTCTGAAACTGTTGAGATGTACTCATACATGTACGTGAGTCAGCCTGTACTATATATTATCTGGATATGTATACGATCTGTAAAATATCAGCACTTGCACACTTATTTTTTATTTAAGATTCATATATTTATGTTTACAAGTTACTGAAATTCTTTATGACTGCAAACTTATAAGGATTTTGTTGTTATTTTGAGATCATTCTGCCAAAGAAACTGAATCTTGTGCATTGCAAAAAATACATGATCACTGCGGTCATATAAATGAATAATTCTATTTAGACGGGGCATGATTGTTATAGAGATGCATAGCTCTATCATGCATGTTGTGTAGTGTTTGTTGGGAAAATCACGAATCCCCATGCTGTGTGAATCAGCTGAGCTTTGCTGACATCTAATGGACAGAGTTAGGTCCTGCACCTAAACAACATCTCAAAGCTCATTTTTTAAGATATCAGCCCAAATTTGGAACATATAAACACGCCATAAACTAAAACCTTTGTAACATTTCTGCTTCACTTGAACTTTTCTCAGTTCCACAATGAACTGCCAAAGTTCTTCCTTAAAATGGGAAATGTTCAAATGTTCTTCCTTATTTCTGAGCTCCAAAGCTCTTTTTGACATTTCTGTCCACTAAATAGCTGAGTTATTGTTTTTAACCTGTTAGCCAGCTCCCCCCATATTGGGACTCACAGCTGAAAATGACTTGCCTAAATTACAATTGTAACAGTTCCTGACTTCATCATCCAGAGTTGATAATGCTGAAAAAGATAAAAAGTTATAGACACTGAAGTGCCTTGAAAATGTTTTTTACCATACAAGGTTTTTTTTATTTCATATACAAATACATGAAATCAGTCCTGCAGCAAAAGTAATGGGTTGAAAGTCACATGTCTCATGAGTTTATATTTAAAATTTGAAGATGATACCATGAAAAATTAGATTCTTGCAGCTATTTTTCTGAGAACTGCCTAATCCCCTAGTTATTGTTTCGTTGGACTAAAAGTGCTCGATGGGATGTTGTTCCGTGGAAAAGTGGTAAGAGTCACTTCATGAGAATTTTGCCATTTCATTTGATAAAACTAGCATCATATCATACTGTATACATACAGAAACTTCACGGCAACATGTCAAAATAAAAGTACGGTTTAACATGTAATAGAAATATATTACTCTAGTATTACTTTTGTACAGTATAATATACGTCTTTATATATTCCATTTTCCATCAAATTTCAAAATTGGTTAAAATGTGAACGTACCCAACCCTAACCACGACCCAGTTCAGCTGCAACCAGACTCCTGGCTTCACATGACAGCTTTCACATGAGCGACGTTTCATGTGAAGCATGCCCCGTTACGAACTAAACAGCCAGTGTGAAAGCCCCCAGAATACCATTTACTATACCAACCTCAAAGTCCTTGATCAAGGCACGTGCATCTCCTCCCAGACGGTCAATGAGACACCGGATGACGACTTCTGGTGTTTGCTCGATGGGGATTCCACTCTGTAAAACAGCATGTCTTACAACAATATGCATCACTTTACACACTCAAGCAGTTTAGTAAATTAAAGTAAATAGACCTGTTTTTCACTGAAAAGCGCCTATAACAATATCGTAATAAATGTCCGTAACTTGCTTGGGGAATGTTATATGTAAACATTTTTATTTGGAAGTGTAAAAAAACACAGATGCAACTTTTTAAAGAAAAAAGTCCAAACTTCAGGAGTTTATGCTTGAGTACACAGTAAAAAAAACACCTAATCATTGCTTGCATTTAAAATTCTGGAAATTCGTTAATTCTTAGAGAAAACAAAGGGAAAATTGGGACTTTGAAACTTCAAGTTCTCCTGTTTATAATGATATATGGCACTTGATGATGACTGCTAGAATAGGTCTGAAAAAACACAGAAAAGTGTCAGGTGCCCCAAAAATGTTCTGGGTCTTTAACCCTTTAGGCGCCAGGGTTTTTTTGGAAAAATGCTGGATTTTGACATCAAGATATCAAAAGCTTGTGGCTTGAATATCTTTAAGCTCTGAGTTCTACACTATAAAAAAAATCCTGTAAAAAAACGGCAAAAAGTCTGGCAGCAGAGTTTCCAGACGGATTCCGTTAAATTACAGAAAATATCCATTTCACAAAAATACATGCAAAAACTGTAAAAATACAGAATAGACTTTACAGTCAAAATTAATTAAATTACAGTATATTACTGTTGATAATATGTTTTTAAACTATGGAAAAACTGTCAAACTATATCAAATTACAAAGAAAAACCGACTTTCAGGTTAATCTCTGTAAATTTGGGGTTTTAATTAGTTATTTTATAAAACTGCTCTGTCCATCTACAGTAATTTACTTTTAAACTAAAGTTTTTCCATGTACAATAACTAAGAAATATCTTTAAAACTTGCAATATGCACAAAAAAGTTTGTATATTTACAGGATTAATCCTTCCTTTTACATAAGCAATCTCACAATTTCAACCAATCTGTGTTAATTAAAAGGTATTTAGTAGTTATTTTATGAAATGGCTGTCTACCTACAATCATTTTCTGTTAAAATACAGATATTAGCTACAATAACTAAGAAATATTGCATAAAAATGTAGTAAGTACAGAATACAAAGACAAATGTCTGTAGATATACATTTTAATCGTTAATTTTCCATAAGTATTATAGTTTAAAATGTTTGTTGGACAGAGAAACAAGCATAGTATTAGAAATACATAAAAATAGCAACATTACCAGCCAATTTCTGTAAAATTTATCTATTCTGTAATTTAAAGGAACCTGCACATTTACGTCAAGTTACACGAATAATAAAATGAAAGGAAATACATACTTAATACATAATTTAGAACATTCAAAAATACCTACATTAAAAGGAAATTGCTGTATACCTTTATAATTACATTTTATCCAACGCAACATACAAAGTCCTTTTTTTTTTTTATAAACAGAAAGAGTTAGTATTAATGGGTCAAGTGTTCATGAAAAGATGCATTTTTAGCCATTTCTTGGGTGGAGTTAGGCAGTTTATTTCAACAGCAGGGAACAGTTAAAGTAAAGGTCCATGAAAGTGATTTTGTGTGTCTACGGGATGGAAGGAAGGAAGCATTTATAAAGCGCTTTTATTGTGTATTGCTATACACCCAAAGCGCTTTACAATCATGTGGGGGGTCTCTCCTCAACCACCACCGGTGTGCAGCATCCACTTGGATGATGGCACCACAAGGCGTGAGTCACTTGCAGAACGCAAGCTTCTGGAGGACACAGGTCTGAAGTAGTGAGTTTATGTATAGGGGTGCAGAGCCAGTGGTTGTTCTGCAGACAAACATCAGTGCTTTCAATTTGATGCGAGCGGCAATTGGCAGCCAGTGCAAACTGATGAAGAGAGGTGTGACGTGGGCTCTAATTTGGCTAGTTAAAGATCACTCTTGCTGCAGCATTCTGGATCAGCTGCAGAGGTCTGACAGTGCATGCTGGAAGGCCTGCCAAGAGAACATTACAACAGTCCAGTCTGGATAGAACAAAAGCTTGGACAAGGAGTTGTGTAGCATGCTCCAAAAGGAAGGGCCTGATCTTCCTAATGTTGTACAAGGTATATCCACAGGATCAGGCAGTGCAATGTGGTTGGTGAAGTTTATACGTGTTGGGTTGGCTGCAAACATGAGCAGTTTGACATGGTTGAGTTGAAGGTCATTCATCATCCAGCAAGAAATGTCCATCCAGCAGGCTGAGATGCAAGCAGCAACCGTCGGAACATCCAGCTGGAATGAAAGGTAAAGATGCGTGTCATTAGGATAGCAATACTGTTGTCAAAAGTACAGACTTTGGTATCAAGTCAGTGAAATACTGGGATGCCAGGGGAAATGCTGGTATCGTCACATTTTTTAAATTTCAGTACCGACTTGGCACCAAAGTTAGTACTTTTGACAACACTAGATAGCAGTGATATGAAAAGCCATATTACTGAATGACAGACCCATAGTCATGTCATGTACATGGAGAGGAGAAGTGTTCCAAGCACTGAGCCCTGAGGTACCCCAGAAGCTAGATGTTACGACTTGGACACCTCACCCCTCCACAACACCCTGAAGGACCTACCTGTGAGGGAAGACTTCAACCACTGGAGTGCAGTTCCTTAGACACCCTTACATGTTTTCATGATTTCTAGAAACCAGAACTTGTCCAAGCACCTTGGTTTAACTAAAAACTTTTGCTTCCGTTTAAAATGACAATGACTGTTGGCATAGTGCCAGAGATTTCACACATTACATAATGTAGATTTCTTTAAAAGTGCCTATCCTCATACAATTACAGTTTTTCTCGATTGCTAACACACTATAACTGATTCATTTGGCCCAATTTTCCAAACCATTCATATAGTTCTCAAAACAAAGACATGTTTCTCAAAACCTTTAACACATTTCACCTGTTTGCACACACGTTCCAATTTGCTCAATGTTTTCTGCAAAACTCTACACAAAAACGCCATCATTTTGCACAGGTTTAACCATGTTCTCATTCAGAAAACACAAACACACAATATAATTAACTCAAGCATCAAAAAATAAACTCAAACAGCGCACATTTATCCATGTGTGAACATTCAGTAGCAAAACTGATGACACACAGGTCAGAATCTCATGGTGATATGAACAAGAGCACAGGTGATTATGTGTTTTGGAAAATGAATCATGGTAGTGGGAGACAAAGAGGAATAGGAGGAGAAAAGAAAAATGAAGGGGATGAGGTCAAAGGTCATTTGTTCCTGATGAAATACAAAGCACTATAGTTGACCATGTTCTTCTGCATGCACTGACCATGAGGGAAGATGGCCTACAGGCTCATCTACAAGGTCTCAATACTACTGACACATACAATATAATTACAGTACATAGCAGCAGTACTTCAGATGAGACAACTTTCATTATTCTATGTACAGTAAATAATGTAGCACACACCCTCAAACTCATTACTGTTGAATTGATTTGTAGCCAAGTAGTCCTTACATCTACTCTATTTTTGCAGAACTGAGAGTTGTCTGTCTAGGGGAGGCAGACAAGTCTTTTTTCAGAAGACTAAGAAACTGCTATAACAAATAAGGATACTACCAATACTGTAATTGGCTGAGGATGCTGAATTAATTAATTACAGTTTTTCTGGATTGCTAACACACTATAACTGATTCATTTGGCCCATTTTTCCAAACCATTCATACAGTTCTCAAAACAAAGACATGTTTCTCAAAACTTTTAACACATTTCATCTGTTTGCACACATGTTCCAATTTGCTCAGTGTTTTCTGCAAAACTCTACACAAAAACGCCATCATTTTGCACAGGTTTAACCATGTTCTCATTTAGAAAACTCAAACACACAATATAATTAACTCAAGCATCAAAAATAAACTCAAACAGCGCACATTTATCCATGTGTGAACATTCAGTAGCAAAACTGATGACACACAGGTCAGAATCTCATGGTGATATGAACAAGAGCACAGGTGATTATGTGTTTTGGAAAATGAATCATGGTAGTGGGAGACAAAGAGGAATAGGAGGAGAAAAGAAAAATGAAGGGATGAGGTCAAAGGTCATTTGTTCCTGATGAAATACAAAGCACTATAGTTGACCATGTTCTTCTGCATGCACTGACCATGAGGGAAGATGGCCTACAGGCTCATCTACAAGGTCTCAATACTACTGACACATACAATATAATTACAGTACATAGCAGCAGTACTTCAGATGAGACAACTTTCATTATTCTATGTACAGTAAATAATGTAGCACACACCCTCAAACTCATTACTGTTGAATTGATTTGTAGCCAAGTAGTCCTTACATCTACTCTATTTTGCAGAACTGAGAGTTGTCTGTCTAGGGAGGCAGACAAGTCTTTTTCAGAAGACTAAGAAACTGCTATAACAAATAAGGATACTACCAATACTGTAATTGGCTGAGGATGCTGAATTAATTAATTACAGTTTTTCTGGATTGCTAACACACTATAACTGATTCATTTGGCCCATTTTTCCAAACCATTCATACAGTTCTCAAAACAAAGACATGTTTCTCAAAACTTTTAACACATTTCATCTGTTTGCACACATGTTCCAATTTGCTCAGTGTTTTCTGCAAAACTCTACACAAAAACGCCATCATTTTGCACAGGTTTAACCATGTTCTCATTTAGAAAACTCAAACACACAATATAATTAACTCAAGCATCAAAAAATGAACACAAACAGCACATGTTTATCCCTGTGTGAACGTTCAGTAGCAAAACTGATGACACACAGGTCAGAATCTCAGGATGATATGCATTATGTGTTTTGGAAAATGAATACTGGTATTGGGAGACAAAGAGGAATAGGAGGAGAAAAGAAAAAATGAAGGGGATGAGGTCAAAGGTCGTTTGTTCCTGATGAAATACAAAGCACTATAGTTGATCATGTTCTTCTGCATGGACTGACCGTGAGGGAAGATGGCCTACAGGCTCATCTACAAGGTTTCAATAGTACTGACACATACAATATGATTACAGTACATAGCAGCAGTACTTCAGATGAGAGAACTTTCATTATTCTATGTACAGTAAATAATGTAGCGCATGTTGTACACCCTCAAACTCATTACAGTACTGTTGAAATGATTTGTAGCCAAGTAGTCCTTACATCTACTCTATTTTTGCAGAACTGAGAGACGCCTGTCCAGGGAAGGCAGAGAAGTCTTTTTTCAGAAGACTAAGAAACCGCTATAACAAATAAGGATACTACCAATACTGTAATGCAATTTGGCTGAGGATGCTGAATGAATTAATTTATTAATTTATTCATTCATTCACAGTAACTGACAGTATAGTCCAGTGTGTGTTTACTGTATATTCAGTTGTTTGGTCTTTGAACTTTTCTCTTCTAGTGCTTTTCATCTACTGTAAGATCTCTTTACAGTCATGTAATGACAGTAAACTTTTCTTAAAGTTAATTGCTGAATTTTACTGTATCTGCACCCCTTTATTTATGCAGTATACTGTAACAGACATTGACTAGCAAAAGGATTCCTGTTTCCCAAAAGAAGGTTTTTGTAACAGTGTTTTGAATTGATCTCACTAGTGTTCTCTCGACAGGAGCGTAGTCTGAGTATTTGACAGGTTTGTGTATCATCTGAAGCCAAAGTTTGAGTCTGACAAAAGAGAATATGTTTTTGACTAAACTATTTGATTTTGACCTGGAAGTTTGAAGTTTGCACAAGTTGGTGTGTAATTTTGAGATTGTGTTTATAGTTGTGAGAAAATGGTGAATTGTTTCATGAATTGTGTGTTAGCAATCGAGAAAAACTGTAATTTATTTATTTACAGTAAATGACATTATATTCCAGTGTGTGTTTACTGTATATTCAGTTGTTTGGTCTTCGAACTTTTCTCTTCTAGTGCTTTTCATCTACTAGAAGATCTCTTTACAGAAGTGTAATGAAAGTAAACTTTTCTTAAAGTTTATTTTTGAATTTTACTGTATCTGCACCCCTTTATTTATGCCGTATACTGTAACAGTCATTGACTAGCAAAAGGATTCCTGTTTCCCAAAATGATGTTTTTGTAACAGTGTTTTGAATAGATCTCACTAGTGTTCTCTAGACAGGAAAGTAGTCTGAGTATTTGACAGGTTTGTGTATCATCTGAGGCCAAAGTTTGAGTCTAACAAAAGAGAACACGTTTTTGACTAAACTATTTGATTTTGACCTGGAAGTTTGAAGTTTGCACAAGTTGGTGTGTAGTTTTGAGATTGTGTCTATAGTTGTGAGAAAATGGTGAATTGTTTCATGAATTGTGTGTTAGCAATCGAGAAAAACTGTAAATTCACAGACATCTTTTCATGCAGCTGTTTTACACTGATTTTGGTTTTAAATGGTCCTTGGTTTGTTTATTCACCCCTTACCACATAGGAACTGAAAATTATACACAAACAAGAACCGCTTGCACATCCCCCCCAAAAAAACTGCTGCATGAAAAGAAAATAAAGAATATGTTGCATTATCATATGGCATGAGAACACTTGTCCATGCTGATTTCAGGTAAAAATAAATAAATAAAATAAGTTAAAAGTTCACTGTTTCACACCTGGATTGCCACGCTCATCTGCTCTAGCTCTCCAGTCTTTCCACCCGACCTGAAACCACAATTTAAAAAAAAAATAATAATAATAATAAATATTCAAATACTTTGTATTACATTCACACATTACAGTAACTTATATGTTCCACTGAGACAATGGTCTGGAAGCTGAGACGTAAAGGCTAACAGTGATGTCTTGGTCTGCCATGTGGTAGTTAAATCTATATAAACATTTAGAGAAATTTATATTATTTACTTTGACTTAGCTGCATCATATTACTACATAGGGGAGTAACTATCCATTAATCTGGATAGGTGCAATTTTTATAACTAATGATCCAATATGTAATGACAATTTAACATCAGACATTATCCATGTTCAGCGTTTCAAAATGTCCCGCCATTTAATAGTTTCAAAACTTGGCGGGTAAGTTACTGCCATATGAGCAAAGAATTCATGCACTTGAACGGACTTTAATATGAATAACAAGTTTACTAAAGCTTGTTTTGAGCTCAACGGATCTTTCTTGCATTAAAACAAATTTGAAAGATGCGTGCTGCACATTAAGTATTTGTAGTATGAAAGACTTCAGTCGGTGATCGGTTGGCATGATGTCCGCTGTGGTATCATCAAAATGTGCTGTAGTTATAGAAAAACAGGCTCAATGAAAGAGCACGATATTTTCTCACACAGCTCCTAATGGATAGCCTGAAATTAATTCAAATCATCAGCTCGCCCTTCCGTTACTGTCGATGAGTAGAGCAGCTCTGCAGCTTGCATTGTGGGCGGGACTAAACGGAAAAGTTTTGGCGGCCGATTTGAAACTGCGTCATCACTTGTGCGCACACACCGTAGACTGTAAAAAATCTTTATTTGAATAGGCAACATTATACTACTGCTTAGAATATTACATAATTAATTTTTCATTTCTTTGAATATAGTGTAAATGATTTCAAGTAAATAGGCAAGGGTACACTGTAACCTCACTGTTCATTTTTAATGCATGATTTATAATAAAGAATGCTAATTTTTTTCTATTTTTACAGGAAAAATCTGTAAATATTATATAACATTGTATGTAAAATTACACATTACTCTGTAAAAATACAGAAAATGTTTTTTTAAAAGCGGAAAATTGTTGTAATACCAAAATACAAGCAATTATCTGTAAATATAATGGTAGAACGTTAAAATACAGCAAATATCTGTAAAATAACAGGTATTATATTGTATAATGGAAAAAGGGGAAAATTCTGTAAAAAAATACAGACCATTACCTGTAAAATTACATTTATTTTTAACAGTGTACTGTAAATTAGAAAAATGTTGTGTTTATGTGGGGTGTAAAAATACTCATCTAATTTGCATAGTATGATGTCATCAGGGGGCAGCCCTCTTGAATTTCATAATATTCAGGAAATAGTAGATATTGAATTGATATTTGAACTTATTTGCATGTTTTATTTTATTTATTTATTTATTTTTGTCTTTTTATCCTCATTCCAAATGATCAGGAAAAGAGGAAATTAACAGTAAAACAGGAGAAAGTAGTAAATTATTACTATATTACTGTGCCATTGTAAAATGCATGTGCCTATTTCCCTTTCCTATGGACACTATGACCACATCCACCCCTGCCAGCTCCATCCCCGTTGGGTAAAGGGTCCAAATAATCACTTGATGGTGCTTCGTGAACACTCTCTCCTTTCACCGCGGCGCCATTGCGCTGCAAAGATGTACCGGGAGATGCGCGATCATTAGACGTTTCTAATAGTCATTTCCAAAAGGCAAATACCAAACACCACTTCCCCTTTCCGTGCTTTCTTTATATTCTTTGCAGGCGTCCGGTCTTTAGGGCACTTGTTCTTAAGTGAGTTGCAGGCAGCCTCAGGAAATCCAAGACTTCTGAGCTTCGACCTGTAATTTCCCATCTTTAGACTGTACATCCATCCGGTCCAGCCATTACTGCCTGGTTCTCTTAGACATGGATGGGCTTGGACTAAAGCCTCTGCCACCTCACCGATCTGAAGGCCTGTCGGGTGTGAAGCTGTACATGTAGTCTGCCAATGTTTCCATTATTTCAGATCTGACGTGAATATTGTTCAGGACAGTACCATGTTTGACAAATTCTTCATTGGCATTCCTCAGTACTGCTTCCACTGCCACAGAGAAACGTGGGATGATCATTTGATCTGGCCATGACGCCCTGTTAGGGCTTTCCAGAGGGATAGTATAACACAGTCTTGTGAAGACAATGTGTCATTCGTCTGCTAATCTGCCCTTGTGTCAGTAGCACAGCTTGAATTGTCATTCGAATTAATCGCATCTGTCTGATTTTCAGTCAGAGTAAGTGCTATTGATCACAACTTTAATTGTCCCTTTGTTTTTAATGTGTTTGGTAGAATGGAGTGTGAAGTAATCACCAAAGTCCTCATCCAAGTAATGCAGGGTGAAATCCTCAATGAGTGCAGATGTCTCCTTCACAGTTTCATGTAACAGTTCTACAGTGCTGGGAATTGCTGTGGACAAGGCAAGCTTCTCAATCTGAAATAACTTTCAAGGACATCGAATCCATCTGGAAGAAGAAGAAGAAGAAAAACAACAACAGCCTAAATGAAGGCAGTCTTTTCACCTAACGCTGGCAAACAATGTGATGTTTTAATGTCACCATGCGATCGCCTCCCACATAATATGCTGTCAAGGGATGTGTGTCACTAAGTTCAGTGTGCTGTAGCAGGCTCAATTTCCCAGAGTACTGCAATAAAAATGCCCTAAAATGTTCATCATACCAGCTGTTAAGCAACTTCACAATGAAACTGAGTCTGTTGTCTACAATAACAACCTGTGAAATCTCAACAAAATCTGGAAGACCACAAGTTGGTCCATACGGCAAACCCATCTCAGCAGCATATTTAGTTCCATGGTGTATCACCACACTCGTCAACTTCACAGTGGTTTGTGTTGGATGAGCTTCTTGAAAGACTGCTGTATGTCCAGATCAAGTAGTTCTGCTGGAAGTGATGTTATTTTAGTGACGCATGTTGCAGGTTTTGAAGCATTTCCTTGTGAATGGTGCTTACTTCATGATCCGCACTCACGAGAACAATCTTCTTTTTCGTTTTATTTTACAATCATCACCATTAGGGAACAGACAAACGTTTCGGCCACCAAGCCTTCCTCAGTGTGTGAAGCAATTACGTCCCTCCACCCACTTTTCAAATCACCAACCATATCAACGTCATCACTCATCAGCCAATGCTGAATCACCACAATCATTAAAACATGTCCTTTAACTACTAGAGCATTTTCACAACGCAAAACGTCTCGGTTACATAGGTAACCCTCGTTCCCTGAAGGAGGGCACGGAGACGTACGTCGGACTGACCGACGAATAGGAATCTCGCTAGAGAGGCCAATCTACTTCGAGTGTAACTAAAACGAGCCAATGCACATTGGCATGCAATCATATGCAGCAGCTGCTCACATCGCAGCGCGGGTATATAATGAGCAGCAGGTGCGTTGCATCTTTAGGTTTTCGCTGAGGAGCCGAACAGGTAAGGCGGCAGCATCAGCGGGGTCCAGCGACTGTGGCGACGGGACGTACGTCTCCGGGAACGAGGGTTACCCATGTAACCGAGACGTTCCCATTCAGTCGGTCACGTTCGACGTACGTCGGACTGACCGACGAATAGGAATCCCTACCAAAGCGCCACAGGAGCTGCCCCCTTCCAGCGCTCTGTAGCAAGCCTCCTGTACCCCCCTGCTTAAGGACGGTGGGACAGGGCAACCACAGAGAGTGTCGATCACTGCTGTTCCCGAAAACCCATTCAGTGAGACTTTGGATAACACTGGGAAGCGTACCCTTTCACTGGAAAGGAACGCTGCGGAAGCCACATCCTTCCCCGAAGGAGTTATGTGGAGAAGTACATATGGACTAACCCCGTAGGGCTGTACTACATATGGAAGTACTGGGGTGACTCCAACCTGACGAGAGGTGGGTTCTCCCAGAGGGAAAGACACGGGTTTGTCTAGGAGCAACCCGTGGAATACCGCATATGGGATCCCCGTAGGGTCACACATATGGAACCTAGCCTAAATCCGGTTCTAAGGATACAGCAGAGTAAAGGCCTGGTGCCGGACACTCCGCCACGTCTGGCTGCCGAAGGTGATCGGAGGACTCAACAGGGTCTGCCCTATAGGGACTCTCTGGAGCAATAAGCGTATGTAACGCAGCAAGCCGACACTAAGCCGGGACCTCTCCGTGCCTCTGACCTGAGGTGAGAACACGTGAGGAGACCGTCTCGACACGAAGGCTATAAAACCTAGAGAACGTGTTAGGTGTCGCCCAGCCCGCAGCTCTACAAATATCTGTCAGCGAGGCGCCACGAGCCAGCGCCCAGGAGGATGCCACGCCTCTCGTGGAGTGGGCATGCAACCTGAGCGGGCAGGGCACGCCTTGTGCTTGGTAAGCCAAGGCGATGGCATCCACTATCCAGTGGGCCATCCTCTGCTTGGAGACAGCCTTTCCCTTCTGCTGGCCTCCGTAACAGACAAAGAGCTGGTCTGAGGTCCTGAGGCTTCGAGTTCTGTCTATGTACAGTCGTAAGGCATGAACTGGACAGAGCAAAGCCAGGGCTGGGTCTGCCTCCTCCGGGGGCAGCGCTTGCAGGCTCACTACCTGATCCCTGAAGGGAGTGGTAGGAACCTTGGGCACATAGCCAGGCCGGGGTCTCAGTACCACGTGGTCGTCACCCGGCCCGAACTCTAGGCACGATTCGTCGACCGAAAATGCCTGCAGGTCCCCTACCCTCTTGATGGAGGCCAATGCAACCAGCAACAAAGTCTTCATAGACAGAATCTTTAAGTCTGCCGACTGCAAAGGCTCGAAGGGAGCAAGAGGGTATGGAGGGAGGTCGAGGAGGATTTAACCGTCTCGCCCCCCTAAGGAACCTGACGACCAGGTCGTGCTTACCCACAGACTTACCATCGATGAGATCGTGGCATGCGGAAATAGCGGCAGCATGAACTTTGAGGGTGGAGGGGGACAGCCTACGCTCCAACCCTTGCTGCAAGAAGGAAAGCACGACCCCGATCGAACATCTTCGGGGGTCTTCTCGGCGAGAAGCACACCACTCGACGAACAGGTTCCACTTCAAGGCGTAAGCACGTCTCGTAGACGGTGCATGTGCCGAAGCGATGGTGTTAAGTACCTCAGGGGGTAAGTCACCTAGAACCTCCGCGTCCCATCCAGGGACCAGACATGGAGCTTCCAGAGGTCTGGACGCGGGTGCCAAAGGGTGCCCTGTCTCTGAGAAAGCAGATCCTTCCTCAGAGGAATTCGCCAGGGAGGGGCTGTCGCGAGGAGCGTGAGTTCCGGGAACCAGGTCCGGTTGGGCCAATAAGGCGCAACTAGCAGGACCTGCTCCTCGTCCTCCCTGACTTTGCACAAGGTCTGTGCAAGTAGGCTCACTGGGGGAAACGCATATTTGCGAAGGCCCCGGGGCCAGCTGTGTGCCAGTACATCTGTACCGAGTGTCCCCCCGGACAGGGAGTAGAACAAATGGCAATGAGAGGTTTCTGGCGAGGCAAACAGGTCTACCTGAGCCTCGCCGAACTCTCCCCAAATCAGCTGGACCACCTGGGGATGGAGTCGCCACTCTCCCGGTAGCGCAGCTCGTGAGAGCTCGTCGGCCGCACGGTTGAGCACACCCGGAACATGAATGGCGCGAAGCGACCTCAGATGCTTCTGACTCCAAAGGAGGAGATGGCGGGCGAGTTGCGACATGCGACGGGAGCGCAAACCCCCTTGATGGTTGATGTACGCAACGGTCGCAGTGTTGTCCGTCCGGACCAGCACATGTTTGCCCCGTAACGGCCCCTTCAGGCGGCTCAGGGCAAGGTGTACTGCTAGCAACTCGAGGCAGTTGACATGCCAATGCAGTTGGGGGCCCGTCCACACCCCTGACACTGCATGCCCGTTGTACGTGGCACCCCAGCCGGTGGCAGAGGCATCCGTGAAGACCACGGCATGCCGGGACACCTGCTCTAGGGGCACTCCTGCCCGAAGAAACAAGGGGTCTGACCACGGGCTGAAGGCTTGGCGGCATTCCAGAGTGATTGCCACTCGGTACGTGCCGCGTTGCCACGCCCATCTCGGGACTCGGCCGTGAAGCCAGTGCTGAAGCGGTCTCATATGAAGCAAACCGAGCGGGGTTACTGCCGCTGCGGCTGCCATATGCCCCAGGAGCCTCTGAAAAATTTTCAGTGGGACCGCTGTCCTGCCTCTGAATGTATTCAGGCAGTTCAACACCGACTGAGCACGTTCCTCTGTGAGGCGTGCTGACTGTTCGACCGAATTCAACTCCATACCGAGAAAAGAGATCCTCTGCGCTGGGGCGAGTTTGCTCTTTTCCCAGTTGATCTGAAGGCCCAACTGGCTGAGGTGACCAAGCACCAAATCCCTGTGTTCGCACACCTGCTCCCGAGACTGAGCAAGAATGAGCCAGTTGTCGAGATAGTTGAGGATGCGAACACCCTGTTCTCTCATGGGAACAAGGGCTCCCTCCACGACTTTCGTGAAGACGCGGGGAGACAGGGCCAGCCCGAAGGGCAGGACCTTGTACTGATATGCTCGACCCTCGAACGCAAAGCGCAGAAACGGCCTGTGTCGAGGAAGTATTGAGACATGAAAGTACGCGTCCTTCAGGTCGATCACTGCAAACCAATCTCGGTGACGGATGCACTCGAAAATGCGTTTCTGCGTGAGCATTTTGAACGGTAGTTTGTGAAGACTCCGATTCAAAACTCGCAGGTCCAAGATCGGTCGTAACCCACCGCTCTTCTTGGGTACAATGAAGTAAGGGCTGTAAAACCCTGACCTCATATCGGCTGGAGGGACCGGCTCTATCGCGTCCTTCGCCAGTAGGACTACGATCTCCGCACGCAAGACATGGGCATCGACAGCTTTCACTGAAGTGAAGTGGACACCTCTGAACCTGGGGGGACGCCGGGCGAACTGAATCGCATAGCCGAGCCTGATGGTCCGAATGAGCCAGCGAGACGGACTGGGGAGCGCTAACCAGGCTCGCAGAGACCGTGCAAGCGGGACCAAGGGGACCGTAGGCGTACCCGCAGTGGGGCAGCGAGGTGGAATGCAGGGACGCGGCTCGGGGGGCTCTCTTTGGGAGGCGGCCCGTAGCGGGGTCTGAGTGTGCTGTGCAACATTTACCTGGTTCCACGGTCGGACAGGGGGTGCAGGAGAGGCTTGGGTGACCTTCTCGAACCGCACGCTGCTGTCCGCTGGCGACAGAAGAGGTGGATGAGAGTGGAGAGGTTTTACTCCTCCCACTACTCTCCGAGCCCTCTTCGGACCCGGAGATGATGGAAACTGCTCTTTTATTGAAAATTTGGGTACCGCTGACCGTTGGGCCAGCGGTGGAACAGAAAGAAAAGGAAACAAAGGATTTACCACCCGGCCCTCCTCCGGGGGAAGGAGCGGTGCAGTCACCACCTCCTGAAGAGCAGTCCCAACCATCTCCGGGTCGCCCGTCCTAGGGCCTCTTGCTCTTGGCTTTGCCGCCCCTCTTGGCGGGGGCCTGAACGGGCTGGGGACCCTGCCTACGACTGGCTCCACGACGCCGCTTAGGTGGAGGCTGTTGCTGCGGCGCGGGAGCGGGGGCAGCCGTAGGGGGTCGCCCTCGGCGACGAGCAGGCTGAGGTGCTGCCGGCGGCGGGGTGGATGCAACAGCGGACCGCCGTGGCAGGATGTGACTAATCGCCTCAGACTGCTTCTGTACAGCCGAGAACTGCTGGGCGAAGTTCTCGCCCGCGTTGCCGAAGAGGCCGGTCTGGGACACGGGGGAATTAAGGAACCTGACTTTGTCGGTATCCCTCATGTCGGCCAGACACAGCCAGAGATGGCGTTGCTGGACCACCAAAGTGGACATCGCACGACCCACTGACCGCGCGGTAACCTTCATCGCCCGAAGAGCGAGGTCCGTCGCGGAACGAAGTTCCTGAAGATCTTGCGGATCATGACCACCCTCGTGCAGGTCCTTCAGTGCCTTGGCCTGATGGACCTGCAACAACGCCATAGCGTGTAAGGCGGAGGCGGCTTCCCCACAGGCCTGGTAAGCCTTGCCGGTAAGGCCCGACGAGTGCTTACAGGCCCGGGAAGGGAGAGACGGCTCCCCCCGCCAGGTGGAGTTAGGGCACAGTTGCATAGCAACGGCCCGCTCCACAGGGGGGATGCGCGTGTAACCCTTAGCCACACCGCCATCAAGGGTGGTGAGGGAGGAGGGCCCACCGACACGGTTTCGAGCAGTAAAAGGTGCCTTCCACGTACCAGTGAGCTCTTCATGCACCTCCGGGAAGAAAGGAACCGGGGTGGGTGGCTGAGAACCAGCTCGTGCCACCCCGAGAAACCAATCGTCCAGCCTTGAGGGCTCGGGACACGGTGGAGGATTCCACACGAGCCCGACCCTGTTGGCGGCCCGGAAAGCATAGCCATCATTTCGGATCTGTATCGGGCACAGCTACCGCATCGAAGGAGGCAACTGCGCCCGACGCGTCATCTCCAGAAAGGTCAGACTCACCCTCCGATGCAGCTATCGACATCTGGTCATCGGGAGGAGCGCCGAAGGATACGGATGGTACACACCTTTGAGATGGCCCACCGCGCTCCCCCGGCAGCTCTACTGGCTGCGGAGTGCAGGAGGAGTGAGGGTTCCTAGGGGGTTGGTTCCCCGAAGGAAGAGCACTCACTGTAATCCTCAGGTCACCAGTGCCACCGCTCGCAGCAACCCTCTGAGGAGGATCGGAACGAGGCAGCGGCACTGGGACTCCGCCCCTTTGCAGGAACTGGAGTCTCGACCGCAACTCCGAGATGGTCATCCTCCCACAATGGGTACATGACTCATCCACAAACGCTGCCTCAGCGTGCGCTAAGCCCAGGCACGCGATGCAACGCTCGTGACCATCCCTCAGTGCCAGGTAACGACCGCACGCAGAAACACACGAGTAGAATGTCATCTTTAAAAAGACGCAAGCTCTACTTGTGTAAGCTCTTTTAGGGACTTTACTCTTTTAATTAGTGCTGAAGCACACAGGGGAACGGCCGCGGCAACACGGACAGGGATTCTGTGCAGCCTGTCGTGTGCTTTTATGCGCTGTTTAAGCGCCCCGTTTACCAGCCGTGAGAACGGCTCTTGCAGCTCTTTCTGCTCAAAAAAAGGCAAAGAAAAAGAGAGAAGGCAAAAGGAAAGCTGGAGAGAATCGACCCCACTGCTGTGCTGTACGCCCGCACTCTTCACCAAGAGATCGTCCTGCAGAGACTCTTTCTAGTTATCACTTCCAGCAGAGAACACCGTTCGGCTCCGAAGCGAAAAGCTAAAGATGCAACGCACCTGCTGCTCATTATATACCCGCGCTGCGATGTGAGCAGCTGCTGCATATGATTGCATGCCAATGTGCATTGGCTCGTTTTAGTTACACTCGAAATAGATTGGCCTCTCTAGCGAGATTCCTATTCGTCGGTCAGTCCGACGTACGTCGAACGTGACCGACTGAATGGGAACATCATATTCACTACACATCCGTGACTAAGGCAAGAATTATCTAGGATTACTCATTTATCACTATTATACAAGCCTACAGTTTAAATAAACAATCAACAGCTCCATCAATTGACTTTAAATAGTACAACAGTGGAACAGGTAATACAAGATGTAGTTTTAAAACATTTCCGTGTTACTGGACTCATAAACTCTTTACACTTCACCAAATTCTGGCATGCGGCACAGTTTCTGCTCGGAAAACAGCCTTGTATATATGCAGTCTTTTTTCTCCTTACTACATCTGAATTTACCATCATATCTGATAGATTTCGTAATCTTTTAAAAGTGAACAATGCACGATATTTAAATTTATCATTTAGAGATTCATCAGAATACTAGGATATTCATTTGTTAAATATTTAAATTCTTGTTCATTAATCCATTTCCTATCTAACCCTGTTTGTAAAATTTCATCAGTTAGATTTTATAGAACTCAGTCGGGTTAAATACAGGTTTCTTATAAAATGTCTCATCATGTAACTTCCCTTTTATTTTCTCGATGTATGTACTAGTATTCATAACCTTCATCTGCTCGTTGAATCATTAATTAATGCTGATAATGCTTCTTTTTGCACTCTTGTTACATTTTTCTTCTTGTATAATTCATTATGAGATTCTTGTAATGACTTTTCCACATCGTTTTCTACAAGTCTACAAAATGTATTAACTGAATGATTATGAATTACTGGTGTTTAAAATCCCTGTTGAACTCTTATTTTGAAGTACTCAGTGACATCACATGTGGGCGGAGTCAGGTTCGGTCCACAATATGTTCTGCCGCGGCATCGAGACCGATCATAGTCTGTTCTGATGTGTGTGCGTTCTTGAAAATGTAAGTTTACATTGATAGATATTGTTAGGAAATATGTATGTGTGTGTAGACTTATGTATACATATTTGATGTTATATTGTTGGTTTACCACGATATTTATACACGTTCTGAGAGTTCGATCGATAGATCTGTACAAATACATGGTGATCTACGTTTACTGCAGACATGATACTGATGGATCTCTAGGATATTTGTATTGTCAAATTAGTACAATCGGTACACATTGTTCACATGATGTACAACGAGTAATCCTACTTGATTGCGTGTAGCATTATATTACGTTGTACTGTCTGTTCTATTACTGCGCGAGCGCCACCTAGCGGCCATTAGCGAGACTACGCTGTAATTTCAGTTCCCACCTCAGTGTTGCTTTATTTATTGTAATATATTCACGAGCATTGTGTGTTGTTTGGAAAGTTTATTTAATTTATTCATTGCTATTCTTTTATTTCAGACACACACACATAGCTGATTGTGGAATAAATCACTGCTTGAGACCTGAAACTGTCGTGGATCTCCTTCTGACCGAGGCTGAGGACGAGATGTTGAGAAGCCAGTGCATCTTCACACACACATCTTAACAACTGGCGTAAAAGTACTTTTCGGTTTAAACTGTTGTACATATGGAGTTGCATTCACATTCCAATTAAAAAAACTTCTCAATTTCACATTTCTGAAAAACTTAAATAACTCGACCTTAACCATAAAGGGATTTGAGGCAGTATATGGTACAAATGATAAGTCCTTTACTCAATACTGTAGTTTGTTCAGTGGATAATTCTTTGTCCGATAAATTGAACACAATATTGTCTTGATCATTTGAAACGGATGAAGTTACCTCCCGAAGTCCTTTTCCCCGACGCCCTCTTCTCGTTGGTTTCTTCCATTTTGATTGCGTTTGGAGCGACGGGGTTGGCCCAAAAGACTATAAAGACCATAAAGTTTACACCTGGATGTCAGAGAGATCTAAACCTCAGCAACAGCGAGGGGGACTGAGATTCACAAGTGCCTCTGAATCAGATGATTCTTACTCGTCATCTTCTCAGATTACATCTCGACAGAGAAAACCTTATCTGGGCCAACCCCGTCGCTCCAAACACAGTCAGAATGGAAGAAACCAACGAGAAGAAGTGACTATGATGTTTTGCGTTGTGAAAATGGTCTAGTAGTTAAAGGACATGTTTTAATGATTGTGGTGATTCAGCATTGGCTGATGAGTGATGACGTTGATATGGTTGGTGATTTGAAAAGTGGGTGGAGGGACGTAATTGCTTCACACACTGAGGAAGGCTTGGTGGCCGAAACGTTTGTCTGTTCCCTAATGGTGATGATTGTAAAATAAAACGAAAAAGAAGATTGTTCTTGTGAGTGCGGATCATTAATTCTTCTACAAAATAAAAGTTTAAAGCACAGGTCCATCCTGCAGACTCACCATCTTCGTATGACACTTGATTATATATCATTTGTTCATGTGATTCTGTAAATTTATAGCAAAGGGAATTCATTAATTCTCTTGCTGTTAATGTTTGTTTTATTTTATTGAAAACCATTAAAGTACAGCTTTTATCTGCAAGTAAGTATACAGCATTCATATTTTCAACAAATGTATTTCTGAATGTGTAAAACTTTGTAAAAGTCCCATAAATGATTGAATGCATCTTTAAACAGGAGAATAAAAACACGTTTAATCATCTGTGTTCATGTGTCCACATACCACAGTCCCATCCCTGCTTCTCATATAAAACTTAATTTTCTGACATTTCTTCTCGTGATTCTACTAATTTAAATGGAATTCGGTGTTATTTACACTTTTAATACTGAAAGCCACTATCAGCCTTCATGTGCAAGTATACAGCATTCAGATTATTTCTCACATAAGCATTTTTTATAAATGTATATAAAGAACAATCATGCAGTGTTCAGCACTGGTGTTCTTTATAATGGAGCGACAAACTGTGTAAACTCTAAATAAATTAAAATGATAGTGACAACTGATGAATTTACTAATTCTCTTACATTTATTTTAAGGTTTTATGCTATGCATCACTAGTACAGTATGTGTTCAGAATTAAACAGGTTCTAGTGTGTCACAGTAGGTGGTTTAATTTACAATACCTTCATATGTTGATGCCGTTGTTTGTTGCAGTTTCTCCGTCTGACTGGATGTGCTGAAGAAGAGTAACTGAAAGTGTATAAGCTGCCTGTTATAAACATGAGGTAACTCCATTCCGCTGTAAAACAGCTCACCTTAGATCACATGCACCTTAAACCATACAGTAGAGACGTCTTCAGCCCTGATCCTGCAGACCTACTGTCCTGAGAGGTTTATTTCCAAGTGTTTATTTCCACTTTCCATTTAGTGTTATTCCAGCTTCAGCACACCTGCCTGTGATTCTGAAGAGCTTTATTTGCTGGTTCAGGTGTGTTTGATTAGGGTTGAAGCTGATTTCTGCATGAGCTAAATAATGCACAAAATAAAATGTTAAATGTAGAAACAGTCATGCTGCCTAATATATGTTTTTGTGTTAAAAGTAATATGGGTTTGGAATGACATGAGAGCGAGTAAATGCCATGATTTTGTGAACTCTCTCTTTGTCCATATAGTAAACAATCTTAAACAATCCCATATTATACTTCTACATTAAGTAAGTAACTGATTGCACTGTGCACCTTAAGCCATCTGCGAGTTTCCTTTCTTTAGGTCGTGCAGATATAACCACCATCCCACTGACAGGACCTGGCCGGACTCCCTAGGAATACCAATAGTCACTTTAGTATGAACCAGTGTTTGCCAGACTTGTTCCTGGAGGCCCACCAACAGTGCATGTCTTGGACATAACTAATCTGACACACAAGTTTTAGGTCTTTTAAAGAGCAATGAGTTGAATTTAAAACAAGGTCTGTGTGCCTCCAGGAATGATGTTAGGAAAGCAATCATTTAATATAATTCATTCTAAGTTTTGAAAAATTCACTTAAACTTACCATTGTTCGTGGTTTGTGCCAGCTCTGCTCAGTTTCAGTACAGCTGCGAGCTGGAGGAACTGCACTGATGCCAAGCTGAGAGTAATGTGCAGTCTGGTACAATAGTGCAACAATATGGTTGCACAGTGCTGTGCCAGCAACACAGGAACAGCTACACTGGGACAGTATGACAGGTTTGGAGTCCTTTAATGTAATCTGTAAAGATAATTAAATGACATAGTAAATGGATGGCCCCAAATGAAACAAATATCTATTTATCTATATAAATAAATATATCGGTCCCACTTTATATTAGGTGGCCTTAACTACTATGTACTTACATTTAAATTAATCATTTGATGCAATGCACTTATGGTGTACATACATGTTCTTACATTGTACTTATGTTGTTAATAATACCTTTATGTAATTACATCTGTAATTAATTTATGTAATTACACTGTTGACCCATCCCTTACACCTTAACCCACCCTTAAACCTACCCGTACCACTTAACCTGTTCCTAACCTACCCGTATCCCCCCTCAATAGCAGCAAAAGTGTTTTGCAATACAATATGGACACAATAAGTACATTGTACTTATTTGTTTGATGTAAGTACATATTAGTTAAGGCCACCTAATATAAAGTGTGACCAATGTATCTATATTTATATATATATATATATATAACTATCTTTCAAAATCAGTATCTTTCTTTTAAAGTGCTACATTTATTTACTGAATAGACTTATGTCTGCATTTCTAAACTTACTGTATAAATTAATAGAAATTTAATTAAAAAAAAAAAAAGTTTAGAAAATGTAAACATTTTAAAATATGAACAATAAATCCATCCTTTATTTCTCTAGTTTTGGGGCTTCTCTGTCTTCCTCATAGATCTGAAACAAGTCGCCCTCGCGCTGATCTCTCCTGTCACCTGGGCCCGGTTTTTCAAAAGTAATCCACTAGGATTTTGGATAACGGATTGGATCAAATCTTGAAAATGTGTTTTTCAAAAGAAAAATCGGATTACATAATCGGATTAGATCACGTAATCCAATCTTGGTTTTGATCCGGATCAAACCTTTAGTTTGGGGTTTTTTTAGAACTTTTTTGTAGGATTTGGATCACTTTGATCCAAAAAATCTGGATTAAACTGATCCCATCAGAAGGGTGGATTCAGCGTGGATTTCATGGCCAAAATGTATCAAATAATACTATATTTGGATCATGCAGTATCTTACAAGATATCCTATTTATTCATAAGGTTTTAATTTTATTTGTTCATCCGTCAGGCTACAGTGATTAGGTAGGCTTTAACGTATTCAGCCTTTCAGTATAGGCCTACAGCAAAGTAGAAAGAGTTTGGCCTCATAAAATAATCCCCCAAACAGCTGTCAAAATTGACCAAAAACAATAAATTTTATTCTGTCACTAATTGATATATATATTCATCACAATCGAAAATATTTTTAGAACATGTTTTTAGAATATTTATTAGTGATGCATGCAATGATTACAGAATAACCAAAAAAATGCAAAGAATGGCAATCACTGATTTTTGAAATCCAAAACAAATCCAAATCAGAAATAGTGTCTAACTATTGCGTCCCTTGTTGCACGTCCTGTTTGCTCGTTCTGGCAGAATGCAGGAGGTTGGTTAGGGTCTCCAAGGGGCTCAAGTGCATCATTGTCAGCACAGAGAGGGACATTGCGCTTAATAGCGATGTTGTGCAGGACAATACAGGCAAGGGTTATGTTGCATGCTTTCTGTGTTGATGCTTTATGTTGCATTCTCTTTCTTTTAAGGCATGCAAAGCGCCTCTTAAGAACTCCATTTAAACGCTCAATTGCACATCTTGCTCTGCAATGAGCAGTGTTGAAGCGTGCCTGGGCCGGTGTATTTGCTGTTAGAAAAGGAGTCATCAGCCATGGTAGGAGTGGGTAGGCACTGTCTCCTAATATTACGCCATCCGGTCGGTTGGTTTGGAGGTCTCTATATAGAGCGCTCTCCCTCAGGATGCATGCATCATGGACAGACCCAGGCCTCTTGACAACGCAGTTGGTGATGATGAGGTCAGCATCACACACAAGTTGGACATTGATGCTGTGCCTCCCCTTTCTGTTTCTAAACTCCCATTCATTCTCACGAGGTGCTTGTATATGCACATGTGTGCAGTCGATTGCTCCAATAGTATTGGGCATATTCCCCAAAAGAAAAAAGCTGCGCTTGGCCTGGGCAATCTGGTTGTCCTTTGGAAAAGAAACAAATTCACTGACCAGGCTGGCCAGTGCGATTGACACATCTCTCACTACATCACACACAGCTGATTTCACCACTCCCATATAGTCACCAACAACTTGATAGAAAGTCCCACATGCATAAAATCGGAGAGCAATGAGGATCTGGTCTTCCACAGACAGACCGTGACTCCTTTGGGTTCTGTGTTGAAGTTTTGGCCTGAGAAGGTTCACAAGGTAATCTATATCAGCCTTCCCAAAGCGAAACCGGACATACAGCTCCTCAGTGGTGTATTGCTCCAGTGGCTTGGTACGTTCAACATACAGCCTTTGACGGTATCCTCTCCTGGCAAAGTGGTGGTGGACAACACCTGCCATTTCACTGTCTCTCTGTGAATCCTCTGAGAAAGGCTGATTTATATGGCAGTGTAGTTGGTCTTTTCAAACACACTTATTACAACGGATTAGTTTTGGCTTGCGTTCAATTGAGGCAATTGGACCCAAGGCCTATAATTGATGAACAATGTTCACTATAGTAAAGCAACGGAGCCATGGACTCAAGAAGCTGTAACTTCACTGCTGCTGAAACCAATGCACTACTAGAGGGTGTTCGGTGCCATTATGGAACAATAGTGGGAAGTTTTAATTCTGCTAAGGATACCAACAAAAAGAAAAATGATGTTTGGATTTTAATCACAGAAAATGTGAATGCCATAGGGTCTGGCCAGAGGAGGACCACAGACCAAATCAAATTGCGGTGGAAGAATCTTAAGGCCAGGGCAACAAAGGACCATGCTGAAGCCAAAAACCCACAAACAGGCAACAAGCCATTTAAGAGGGGAGATTACACAGATGTGGTCCTCGACATCATTGGAGGTGAGAAGTCGCAAGCTCTCCATGGTATTCAAGGTGTTGTAGGGGATGGCGAGCCTTGGATTGAGGAGGAGGAGGAGAATCTGCCAGTTCCTCCTGAGGCTGATCCAGAGAGCGTATTTATATTGAATATCAGCTCTGTTCCTGAGGAAGAAGCTGGATCCTCATTGGTTGAGCCAGTGGTAGTTGCCACAGGATCTCAGAAGAAAGGCTTGAAGCGCCCTTCATCAAACAAAGATGATGATTACAAGGCACTTCTGCAAAAAGAGACTGAAAGGGCAGAAGCTCAGCTTCGTCTGGCAGAGGAACAACTGACTCTGACCAAACTGCAGCAAACCAAGGCCAGACTTGAGATCCGCCTCCTAAAGGCTACGCTCAGACAAGCTGGTCTCTCCACATCAGATGAGGAAGTCTGAAATTATTGTGGAGTATTTGACATTAAGTCTTTTTTTTTAAATTCAATACATCTATACTTGATACTTGTTATAAATATCCTCAATGTACAGTGTTTGTGTTGTAGGTCTCAGATGAGCGGACTGCTGGAAGAGGATGGGGTGGGGTTTTTCTTGTTTTTAGTTTTTTTTTAATTTGTGGGTTTTCATTTCAAATAAAAATAAACTTATATTGACCCCACACTGGCTATTCTACTTGTTGCTCTTTACATATCTATAGTTCTACATTGTGATTTCCTATCCTGTTTGAGCACTGGTTATCCAGATTTGGTGATCCTGAAAAGTTCCTATCCGGATCAGATTGATCCAATCCGATGTTGCTTTAAAAAACTGGCTCCAAAAGTAAGCTGGATTACGTGATCACGGATCGCAAAAAAAGGATTACTAAATCCGGATCAATTTTATTCGGATTAAACCTTTTGAAAAACCGGGCCCTGATCCTTTTCAGAGACTGAAAAAAATGACATAGCTTTAAAGGGTCATACAGATCGTATTAACATAATATCATTAGCGAAACTATAAAAACAGAAGATCTTAAAAAGGTTAAGTAAACAAAACACATCCTATAAGAGTATGCACTGTCACAAATTAAGCTAACTAACGTTAGCTTGAGAATACGTACCTTCAAAGTTGTCGATATAACTCAAAACATACAATTTGAAGCCCTTCTCCTTTTTACTTGAAGGAGTGACCGATGCTAATCTTACAATTCGATTGACATCGTTCACTGTAATCCGTGGAAGTTCTTGCAAGCAGCGAGTGTAAAATGCTGAGAGCGCTCATTGAAAAGGTAAGGAAAAACTGCTTCCGCCGCAGCACCGGAAGTTGCGGAGCAACTGACACGAAACGTGGAAGTAGTCGTGCATCGAGTCCATTAAAAAAGCAAACATAGGCTGTGTTCGAAATGCCATACTATCATACTACTCTTACTATTTCTGCAGTATCCAGTATGCAAATTTTCTGTATGCATGGAATACCCGGATGACCTACTATATTTGCCAAAATCTGCTAAATATAACTCAAGTACACTGAAATCAGTACAGAAGCTGTGTTCCGAATGGCATACTATCATACAACTCCTGCTTTATTGCAGTATGCTGTATGAATACTGTGAATAGTATGTGAATTTTCTGTATGCATGAAATGCCCGGATTACCTGCTACATTTGCTGAAATTTGATGTATGCATCTGAAGACGCTGCATGGGATACTGTTTCCCAGAAAGCAACGCGCTCCATGTGACGTTTCATCTTCAAACGCGTGAGTGAACTGGAGGCGGGGAATAGTTATAAATGTAAGACTTGTATATGTACGTATATACATGTAAACTACAAACCGTCGCTGTGCATGTAAAAACAATATCATTAGTAGGACATAAGTTGTACTTTAATCTCTACGGCACTTTTTCGATCAAGTCAAATCACGTCACCTTCATCTCTGTAGCGCTTTATACATTGTTTCAAAGATATTAAATAGTAATATTAATATTGCAGTAATATAATATATAAATAAAGTTAATATTTCAATTATGCAAACATAATTCAATTCCGCTGTCAAGCAGCTCTAAAAAGAAATGGAATGTATTTACTCTAAGGACAAATAAACCAATTTGTTAGCCGAGGCTTTTCACATTAACTCCGCCCACCAATGCCTGACTGCGATAAACAGCACTGCAGAAGACACGTGTATTACTATAGTATCAGTGGCACAGCGAGTAAAAGACGTGAAACGTGTGTTGTTGATGCGAGCGATCCGAGTTCGAGTCTGCCTTTTGTCAATCTCGTGCAACTCCTTTTCCCATCACATACCAGATCAGAAAGGCATTTGTTTTCAATAAAAAATTAAGTAAATATTTGAAAA
This sequence comes from Onychostoma macrolepis, assembly GCF_012432095.1. Classification (NCBI taxonomy): domain Eukaryota; kingdom Metazoa; phylum Chordata; class Actinopteri; order Cypriniformes; family Cyprinidae; genus Onychostoma; species Onychostoma macrolepis. The sequence continues at coordinate 23,650,333 of NC_081179.1, forward strand.
GTGGAAATTAAATGCCTCATTAATAATACCACTGTTTAGCTGTAGGTAGATTTTTGTCCCAATAAAGTGGCGTTCATCAAATAAAATGTATGATAATTTACGCTCAATATGTTATTGCACACTGTTTTATAATGTACTACAGTACTGAAGTATAAATATCTGCCACCTAACTACTATTTACACACCTGTTGCTAAAGAAAATGCTGCTATTTTAGTGTAAACAGAATTTATCATTAGTTGCACTTAGTGTAACTAGAATATATCACTTTTTCCAATTAGTGTAACTGCCAAAAATATCAATGTTCAGTTAAAGACAGCTCAGTGTTGATTCAGTTCAGTCCAATAGTCTATGTAAAGTTCTTCAATTATGAGTGAGTTCAATTGGGCAATATAGCATTGTTTACTAATATGAAGCCTTTGTAAAAAGAATAGTTAGCACATTTGTTTGTAAGGTAACAACCTTGACAGCTGTGCTGAATTAATGTTTGTGTTTGTCATGTGACAATTAAGCATACTACTCTGAAACATATGTTGCTAATTATATACTGTTTCACACACTATTCTTTAAAAAACAGTAGGCAGTATGCACTGTGTACTGGGCAGTAAGCAGTAAGCAAGTATGCCATTTCGAACACAGCCATAAGCTCACAACACAACGGAAATGCTCCTGACCACTAGGGGGCAGTTGGTCTGTGGAAACGGGCAATTGTGCGCATGTTGACCGCCGGGCAATCTGAACCTGTTTTGATCATTTTAACGCTGCTTGCTCTCTGACGTTATTTCAGTTCGCAACATATTGTCCATTTTGTGGGGCTACGCTCGAAAGCTGCCCTTCTTTTTGCAGCACATGTGGAAAAAGCGTGAAATTTCTCAAAGACAAAGTTCCTGATGGAAATGAGCCCAGCACCAGTGCAGGTAAGTTACGTAGCGAGGCTGTTAATGTTACTGTATTGATTTGCTTGGTGAACAGTATAGTATAATGTGAGAGATTTCTATGATGTTTTTGAAGCAGGGACAACAGAGACAAGTTCAGTGGATTGTTTCATGAAGTACAGGGCATTAAAGGAGAAAGAGAGGAAAACCTTCTTTACAAAGAAAAATCATGACTCTGAGAAGGATAATAAAACTGTGAAGGTATATTTTATACATCACAGTAGGGAAGGGATGAAGACTATCGCAACTTCCATTTCATAATTACAGTACCCTTGTCCTGAATGTCTGTTTTCTATGGAATTTAGTGCAGTGCTGAACTGAGGAATTTTAGATATTAACTAGTTTCACAATCATGATTATCTTTTAATCAGTCAGTTTTATAAGCATTTTATATAAATTAGGCACACACCCATATTAAAGCCTATTTCGATGTTCAGTTTGTGACATTTTTATTTATTCTTTTCATGTGTAGATTTTCATTGGAATTATGAAAAGACATGATGGTGTTCTAAAGGCCATGAGAGGGAGGAGCCTGCCTCTTGAAGTTCAGACAAACTGGTCATCCGAGCAAGTGTTAATAGCTGGAGAAAAGAAAGTAAACGATTTTAATCAGGACATGGAAGAGGGCCCCTATGTTTTACTGTACCCAGATTGTTCAGAGGTTAAAAATATTCCAGGAACAAACACCTTTTAAACTACAGCTGTACAAAGAGGCAGTTGGGAAGGCTTACCGAAGAATAACACTGTTCATATGCACAAGACTTTCCAGCCACTGGTGAGCATTTTTAATTTAAAGAAAATCCAACCTGGTCTCATAAAAATACGTACCTCTGCGCACTTTTTGTGCGACACCGTTTTACGTACCTTGCTGCACGTTTCGCTGCAGTTTCAAATAGAAATGTCCACTGAGTGACGCTAAAACACAGGTTCAATGTGAACCCTGGCACGTTTTTATTACATAGATATTGGTACGTATTGCTGTTTTTTTATTACGTTGCTTCAGATACGTATTGGGCGGTTCAGAATTCTAATATCCGGGGACTGTCGCTAAAGTTTAATGCTCTATCGTGTTGGAAATATGCCCTACACCAAATCCAGCCCTAAACCTACCCGATAGTGTTAACAAATGCAAAACTGATATAAAAACGTATTAGCTGATGCAACTGCGCCATTTGAACTTCCTTTTATGCAGATTTTAACTGCTTTGTGGTACCGTATAGTTTCACGGGATTCAAACCGGTGCTTCTCGTCTCCTAAATCCGTCTCCGTACTCCGTGAGCTACCGAACAAACTTATCATCTATGAAAACCCATCGATATGAAGCTGGATGTGTGCGATGCTAACGTTCAAAAGCATCAGTTTTCAAATCTCCCAGCATATTAATATTGTTTTTAAGTCATAGCATGATATTCTTCAAGTAATTCTGCGAAAATTACGCTTTATTAATCGCAACTCTGTAAATTTGTGTGAAAGTGTTCATTTATTTTGGAAACTGCAGTGATATGTACTTATTGGTTCGTATTTCATGTCACGCTAAAAAGAGCACCCAGGTACGTAAATGCCATGAGACCAGGTAGAGAAAATCTTACATAGACATGTATAAAACACTATATACACGTTTTTAAATCAAAATGCATTTTTCGTATGTTCATAATTGTTGTCTGAAGGATTCTTCTAGTGAAGACAGTGAAGTGCAAGTAAAATCTTCCTCTCACAGTCCACTTGATGAGAATGACACTTTGGTGGGTGCATTTAATTGCATGTCTCCAAACATAAATATAACATTTCATTGTAACTCATTTGAACTCCTGCTTTGTGTTCTCTATGCTGATATGGGATAGTCCAGATGAAGGAAGCACATTAGACAGGTATTACTAGCAAAGTTAACAGGACATTCTTTGGAGATAAGAGTTGTTCAAATTAATGTATAGTTGTTGTTTTTCAGACATCCTGATCACTCTCTGCCTTTTTTGGAGCAAGTAAGTTCATCATTTATGTCCATACCTTTTATGTTACAACTTTAGTTTGTTAAAAAATATATATATGTATATATTATGTTTTATAGGGTTTGTTTAATATCGGTAATAGGTTTGCTTGTTTTTTTTTTGTTTTTTTACATAAAAAAATAACCTCATACGGATTTTAAAATAATTTCAATAATTTTAATATTTGTTATATTTCTAACAAATCTAGGAAGCAGGAAAAATCAGAACAAACATCCAAGAACAAGTACATGACCAACAAAATTGCTACACCTTAAGCTTGTTGAGTTACCTCAAATATAAATTGCTTTAGTATTCACTGTAAAAAAATTCCGTAAAAATACAGTACAATATACCGTAATAATTTGAAGGAATTTTCCATATTTGGTTTTTACAGGTGTTTTTCCGTATTTTTTAAATTACATTTTGCATTGTGGGAACAAGAAGCTCAGTCGATTATCGGCGCGAAAACAGTGCTTGAGCAGACGCCGTTATTCACAGAGATAGTCTCGGTCAAAATTTCATTTTAAAGTTGGATTTCGGGTTTGAGGAACCGTTCTTACACTTCCGTGGTAAATTATATTTTGTAAAATGTAACAAACTGTAACGTTAACGTAGTTGCTGTCTTCCTTGTTTGCCAAATGAATGTCGGAGCCGTCGCATTTGACACTTTCAGCACACCGTCACATCTCACTCGATGTGGAGGTAAGTTACGTGTTATGCCGAGTTCACACTGCATGATTTTCAAACTCGTCGGATCGCTGTTGTTTTCACACTGCGTGACTATCTGGGGAAGCATTCAGTCGCTGCTGTGTTCACATTGCACGATGGATCGACGACAGGGGCTTTCACATTGCACGATTTCACAATAGGAAGAATCGCCGACAACTGTCTGATCCGCAAACTACGTTTCACAACAAAACACACACGAGAAGTGATAAGGAAATAATGCGAGAACCTGCGTGCCTCAGCCCGTTGTTCTCGAGCGAGACTGGAAGTATTAAAAAAATATAGCCCGCAAATTGTCTGTGCCCTGATTTCCAGCTACAAAAACAAAAACAGATTATGCAGGAGGGAGATGCAGGGAACAGGGATTGTGTTCTGCAAAGAGTGGAAAATAATAATTTTGCAGTAACTGTTATGCTGATGTTGCGGCTGGTCAAGCGTTTGTGCTTGTTTCTGTATGATATAATTGTACATATCAGTGATATGGTCTATAACTCCTCACCGAACTTCCCTCTGCCCTGTATCTTTGTCTCTCATTGGCTGAAGGTCATCGTGATGTAGTTTTCAGTCAGAAATCATTGCACACAGCGTGATTGTGAATCGCCGACAGCTCCAGATATTTAGCATGCCAAATATTTCACGGTAATTCACACTGCACGATTGTCACTCGCGTGAACGAGCTCCGATTTGCCTCCGATGTCGGGCATTTGTCGGCGATTTATCAAAACCTGTCGGCGAGTGAAAAATCGGGCTAAAATCGTGCAGTGTGAACTCGGCATTACAGTGTGCTCACTTTCAGTTTTATAAACAAGTTTATTAACTTTTAATTGTTGTTGATGCGGTGTGTTTGTTACTGCGCGTGTAAAGCATCCGGCATGTTAGCGTTACTGAGGTGATGTTAAGCAGCTGTGATAACGTTAAATCTGAAGTGTCGTACAACTGTGTTTGGAGCGCTGTGTGCCTCCAACAGAAGCTGGCAGAGGAACTGTCAAGAAAAGAAGATACCATTACGACTTTTTTTTTATTCTTTAAAAGAGATTATACGACTAGGTGAAGATCTGACATCGCGGAATTCTTCAAGGATAACGCAACTTTTCTGCCAAACGAGGTAGGTTTAGACATTTTATTGTCTTGTTTGTTACACACACACACACACACATGAGAAGTTTGTTCGGTAACGTTACTGGCACGCTGTCGGTGAAGATGTTTCAGACACGCGTCAGGAGCGCATCAAGTTCTTACACGGACAAAAGCACACACAATTATGTCAAAATGACCATTTGTGGCTAGTGACAGTCTTAAATAAGTTAAAATGTCTTGACTGATGTAAAGTTGGGATGTGTGTCGATGTCAGTCATGTTTTAAAGGGACAGCAGTTCATGACATTCATTGTGTTTCTTTTCTAATGACAGGTCGTAATTGCTGCTGTATTGTGCATCCCAAGTACCCCCTGCATTCTTATCAAGGGTTTGTATTCTGTTTTATTTATTAAAACTACAGTTTTATTTATGGAAGCATATGGGGAGCAAAATTCAGTTTGAAATGCAAAATGGCAATGCAATATGTAAAATGGCAATGTATTTTTGTATTTAAATTGACATTATATAATTTACGTTTGCCATTTCCTACACTAGTTTTAATATGCAAAATAAAATAATATTTTAACGCTTTATAAGTTGCAAAATGAAAATGTATTACCCAAATTGATTAGATATGTTTAATATGTCCAAGCCAAGACTGTAGTAAAATTATCATTTAATTGCTGTTTTTCCTAAATGCATTTAGACTTCGGGGTAGGACACTTGGGGTTGCATTTTCATCATAATACTGCGTGATAATTGTTGCAGTGAGAATTTGAGGATGCATTCTGAGCCAAAGGTGTAGCAAAATGCTGATTTAAATGTCTTTTGTTTTTCTTAAATGCATTGACACTTGCATATAAGATGTTTCAATTACATTTTCATTTAATACCTCGCTATGAATTTAAAGTCAATGTGGATTTGAAATGCATTTGAAAATGCAACACGCCCCTGACCTGTCAATCGTTAGGTGGGACTCAGCAACAGGACGCACAATAGGTCAATATTCACCATCAACCAAACGCTTTCCACATTGACTTATTCATTGCGGGGTATTAAATGAAAATGTTATTGAAATGTCTTATATGTAAGTGTCAATGCATTTAAGAAAAATAAAAGACATTTAAATCAGCATTTTGCTACCCTTTTGCTGCACCTTTGGCTCAGAATGCATCCTCAAATTCTCACTGCATTTTGCTACAATTATCATGCGGTATTATGATGAAAATGCAACCCCAAGCGTCCTACCCCTAAGTCTAAATGCATTTAGGAAAAACAGCATTTAAATGGTAATTTTGCTACAGTTTTTGCTTGGACATGTTAAACACATCTAATCAATTTGGGTAATAATTTTGGTTTTAATTAACTTAATATTGTGAATAATTAACTTATAAAGTGTTAAAATATGTTTTTAATTTGCATATTAAAACTAGTGTAGAAAATGGCAAATGTAAATTATATAACTTAATTTTCATTTTGCACTAAAATTTGGACACATGTATGGCAAAATGTAAATAAAAATACAGAACTACATTGCCATTTTATGTATTGCAATGCATTGCCATTTTGCATATTTCAAATTGAATTTTGCTACCCATATGCTTCCATTTTTATTTACCTTTAGGGATGTCCAATACTGACAAACATTAGTAATTGAGTCGTTTATTCAGTTGACTTTATTGAATTTGTTTGTGTAGGAAAGATTTAATCAGTGTTTGGAGTGGCTTTCTGAATTTACAATGTGTTTATAATTTCTTATATTTTTATTGTTATTGGTGATTCCAGATTGCTGTCATTCAAGAACTTATCATTTCCTCCCCCATTGTGGCTGAGCTACACATTCTCTTCATTTTATTTTAACCCCTTAACTGTCACCCTAAAGAGAGCAGCCCGGAAAATGGAGCGCAGCTGGAGGAAAACTAAATTAGAGGTATTTCGTTTAGCTTGGCGGGAAAGTACCCTATCCTACAGAAAAGCATTAAAAACTGCTAGATCTGATTACTTTTCGTCTCTTCTAGAAGAAAACAAACATAACCCCCGGTATTTATTCAATACAGTAACTAAATTAACGAAAAATCAAGCATCAACAGGTGTTGGCATTTCCCAAGAGCATAGCAGTAATGACTTTATGAACTACTTCACTTCCAAGATCGATACTATCAGAGATAAAATTGTATCCCTGCAGCCGTCAGCTACAGTATCGCATCAGATAGCGCACTATAGACCCCTGAGGAACAATTCCACTCATTCTCTACTGTGGGAGAGGAAGAATTGTATAAACTTGTTAAATCATCTAAACCAACAACATGTATGTTAGACCAGATTCCATCTAAACTACTAAAAGAGCTGCTTCCAGAAGTCATAGATCCTCTTTTGGCTATTATTAATTCATCATTGTCATTAGGATATGTCCCCAAAACCTTCAAATTGGCTGTTATTAAGCCTCTCATTAAAAACCACAACTTGACCCCAAAGATCTAGTTAATTACAGACCGATCTCAAATCTCCCTTTTCTGTCAAAGATACTAGAAAGGTAGTATCCTCACAATTATATTCCTTCCTAGAGAAAATGATATCTGTGAGGAATTCCAGTCAGGATTTAGATCGTATCATAGTACTGAGACTGCTCTCATTAGAGTTACAAATGACCTGCTTCTATCATCTGATCGTGGTTGTATCTCTTTATTAGTTCTACTGGATCTTAGCGCTGCATTCGATACTATCGACCACAACATTCTTTTGAATAGACTAGAAAACTTTGTTGGCATTAGTGGAAGTGCCTTAGCATGGTTCAAATCGTACTTATCTGACCGCCATCAGTTCGTAGCAGTGAATGAAGAGGTATCATATCGATCACAAGTGCAGTATGGAGTACCTCAAGGCTCAGTACTAGGGCCGTTACTTTTCACGCTTTATATGTTACCCTTGGGAGATATTATCAGGAGACATGGTGTTAGCTTTCACTGTTATGCTGATGATACTCAGCTCTATATTTCTTCGCGGCCCGGTGAAACACACCAAATTGAGAAACTAACGGAATGCATAGTCGATATAAAAAACTTGATGACGAAATATGACCATATTAGCCCGATTCTGTCAACACTGCACTGGCTCCCTATCAAGCATCGGATAGATTTTAAAATCTTGTTAATTACTTATAAAGCCCTGAATGGTTTAGCTCCTCAGTAATTGAGCGAGCTCTTATCGCATTATAGTCCTCCACGTCCGCTGCGTTCTCAAAACTCCGGCCGTTTGATAATACCTAGAATATCAAAATCGACTGCGGGCGGCAGATCCTTTTCCTATTTAGCACCCAGACTCTGGAACAATCTACCTAACACTGTTCGGGAGGCAAACACACTCTGTCAGTTTAAATCTAGATTAAAGACCCATCTCTTTAGCCTGGCTTACACATAACACATTAATACGCTTCTATTATTCAAATCCGTTAAAGGATTGTTAGGCTGCATTAATTAGATCAACCGAACCGAACACTCCCCATAACACACGATGTACTCGTTACATCGTAAGTTGAATGGCATCTACGCTAATATTTGTCTGTTTCTTTCCTATTCTGTTTCTCAGTCCGTATCCGATCAGATGGTGGATCAGCACCAAGAGATGATGTCTACAGCCCTGATCGTCAGCGGAGACCAGGACACCCAGATGACCCCCAGAGATATATCCCCAGTGAAAACCTCGATTGAATACAATAAAACTAAAAAAAAAAAATAACAAAACAACTAAAATATAATAAAATACCTAACTACATAATACTAATATTGTTAGAAATTGTAACAAAATTAAAATAGAAATATAAACTTTTGAACTGCGGGTGTCGTCTGGTCAGAGGAGAACTGGCCCCCCGACTGAGCCTGGTTTCTCCCAAGGTTTTTTTCTCCATTCTGTCACAGAGGAGTTTTGGTTCCTTGCCGCTGTCGCCTCTGGCTTGCTCAGTTGGGGACACTTAATTTCTAGCGATTATCGCCCATTTGATTGTACAGATACTATTTAAACTAAACTGAGCTAGACAATGACATCTCTGAATTCAATAATGAAATGCCTTTAACTGAAAATTGAAAATTGAGTGTTTAATCTTATCATTATACATTACTGACACTCTATCCTCCAATTTGATACTGTTAAGTGCTTTGACACAATCTGTATTGTAAAAGCGCTATATAAATAAAGGTGACTTGACTTGACTTTCAGTCCACTTTTTATATACTTCTCAGAAATATACTTAAAATGACATTTAAGTATACTTGACTTATACATATTTGAGCTATACTTGTGCTCCGAGAATCCGTGTTTTCATTGTTATATGGTAGGGGGCGCTAGTACACATCTTCAGTACAGAGTTTCCAAAACACAAGCATAGAAGAAACCGAAACAACAGACGCTTCCACATGTAATCTAACATCATCATCAGACATAAAACACCATCAAAACTGTGTAACTTTATGGAATAAAGTTGGACCCATAAAATGGACCCATGAAGAGGTAACAATGACTGTTGAGCTTTGGGGTGTTAATCGGCTCTTCGTCTCTTTAAGCTTTTTGTTCAAAATGTTATGTATTTATTTTTTACATTTATGAAACTTACCCACATTCAAGTGTTTTTAAAAAAAAAAGAATGCATGAAGCTAGAATGAAGCAGATGCCCTGTTCTTTCTTTGGATGTTTTTGTTTTGTGTGTTCAAATATTCATTTAACAAAAATATACAAATTAATACCTAAATAGGGACTTAGTAGTATTCTAAACGTATGATGTAAAGTTCACTTAAAGAAAGCTTGCAGTATAAAACTACTAAACTAGTAGTTTACTGAGACTATACTTCAAAAATCAGCCTTCATCTGCAAGTATACAGCATTCAGATTATTTCTCACATATGCATTTCTTATAAATTTATATAAAGAACAATCATGCAGTGTTCAGCACTGGTGTTCTTTATAATGGAGCGACAAACTGTGTAAACTCTAAATAAATTAAAACGATAGTGACAACTGATGAATTTACTAATTATCTTACATTTATTTTAAGGTTTTATGCTGTGCATCACTAGTACAGTATGTGTTCAGAATTAAACCGGTTCTAGTGTGTCACAGTAGGTGGTTTAATTTACAATACCTTCATATGTTGATGCCGTTGTTTGTTGCAGTTTCTCCGTCTGACTGGATGTGCTGAATAAGAGAAAGTGTATAAGCTGCCTGTTATAAATATGAGGTAACTCCACTCCGCTGTAAAACAGCTCACCTTATATCACATGCACCTTAAACCATAGAGTAGAGAGGTCTTCAGCCCTGATCCTGGAGACCTACTGTCCTGAGAGGTTTATTTCCAAGTGTTTATTTGCTGGTTCAGGTGTGTTTGATTAGGGTTGAAGCTGATTTCTGTATGAGCTAAATAATGCAAAAAATTAAATGTTAAATGTCGCTCCTCTGATTGGAACTGTGTGTTCTAAGCGAGACTCAAACCCAGGCCGTCTGCGTGGGAGTCGGACTCTAAAAGAGGCTAAATTGTCAGGCACTAGAACACCTCTTGAGATCAGGGGAGTGAGGTTCACATACACAGCTCTTACTGGCCTATGTCCGTTACATCTACACTGGTTGTTTCTCAGTTTTGGACTCAGGAGTACTGATGTTCGATTACTGAATGAATCGTCCTTTGAAGCTCTGCTTGAGCCGGTTCTGAATCAAGCTTTAGTTCTGAGCTGATGATGAAAGATGCACAGTACACACACGTTCTGCTGCATCATGAGCCAATAAGCATGTCCAGACATGTTTCTGAATGAAAGAGCTGGTAAGAACTTCAAATCAAATCAGAAGGATCTGAATGAGACGCTTCTAACTATCAAAGTCAGCTGTAGCTGTGTTTCTGCTTCTGTTCTTGTTTCTGTTTCTCTCAGTGATTCTGATTATTAACAGCAGGTGTTCATCACTATTGCTGGATTCACACCGCTGCATAGTTCCCGTAATCTTGAGATGACAACATGTGATATTATATTTGGAGCTGTTCACATCCTGGGAATTATGCATTTCAATCAGCATTATTAGCCTTTATTCTGGCATTTCAAGGTTTACCAAAGTCTCTTTAAAACTTATAATATTACAGGGTACTCTATAGTCTTTGGGTTTACCAAGCCACATCGCTTCAATCCCAGCATACATTTACTCAACTATTATCAGAAGTCTTTAAAAAAAAAATACAACAAAACATGTTCTTGCGACTGTACGTGAAGTATTATGACAAAATGCATCATGAAGAATAACTGCACCTGTTCTGCAGCTGCATTAGAGCTAACATTAGCATCAAGCTACATACGACAATTTATGAGATTATTAGTACACTTTTACACAAAACTCACTTTAAACCACCATCGAGTGTTTGTAATAACTTCCTTTTGCGATAACATGTGGAATTTGATCGTTTACTGTTGTTAAAATAAGCTATTTATAGCCTTTTATATCGCTGTACAAATTAGCATTTCAGATGTACACATAAATTATTATGAAAATACCCCAAATCTCAAGACAATCACATACAAACCATATACTATCGTAATGGTGTGTTTATTTGTATATTTCGTGGGTACAGAGGTTTCTTTGTGTCTGCTGTGGTCAGATATCAACACGGAAGAGTACAGGAAGGGCGGGACATGAGACGCAGTGATGATTGACAGGCGACGGATGAATCAGGTCTCAGAGAGTCACAGCGCGAGCTCGGAGGAGTAATACACAGAGATAGTAGCCTAGGGAGCGGCTAATGCTCTTCAGATCGAGGTAATCAGTGCAGAATTAATAGAAATTATGATTCTGTCTGAAGAAATATGAAGTAAACATGAGTAAGTATATCACACCCACACATAGACACACACTAGAGGCTGACATTTTTTCGGGAATCCCACGGAATGGGAAACAAAATCCCATTCCCATTCGTAAAAAAAATACGAATCACGTGATTGGGACGGGACAGGAAAAAATGTCATCGGGAGTGGGCGGGACCGGGAATAGTAATGATATCCAACTTTATACACAAATATACCTTTTATATAAATAAACTATAAACTGTATATTTTAATTCTGAACTCAGTTCTAGTTGCCCTGTCTCACTCTCCTCCTGTTTGCTTTGGTGTGGCTGGTTAAGTGAATGACGCAGTCTGTGACGGACAGATGGTTAACGGCTGGTCTGTGTGGTAATACACACTATCATTCATCAACCTCAAATATGGCTTTTCATCTGAAAGATGTATGTAGTAGCAACTTTACATGGCCGCTCAATATGATGTTAACCTAGAGAAATGTGCGCTATTGAAGTGTCTGTGTGGAGAGTCGAAGCTGAATAGCGCGCTCGCTGCAGGACAGGCGCCGGTGCGCTCACTTGCTCTTAAAATCTCCGTAATTTTTGGTCATGCAGATAAAAGTAGCTTAATACATCTTTTGAATCTGTAAAGACTCTACGTTTATTTGTGTGCGCTCCGAATAACAACGATGTGCTTCTGCAAAGTAATTAAAGCAAACAGGATGCGCTTTCTGCCGTCTCGGTCTTTGTGAACTTGAGCGAGAAACTTCGAAATTCCATCTATAAAAAATATATCTATAGAGAGTGAAATGTCTACTTTCAAATGAAAAAAAAATTAAATAAAATCAAAATTCTAATAGATACGTGTGTGTTAGCATTGATGATTTACATGAAATTGAATGTGTGTGCAATGCACACTGTGCATTGTTTAAGCTGGCTTTCAGTTCAATATAATAACAAAAAACTACATTTTGGAGTTTTATTCAACTAAGGTGGGCACGCTGTGATCTGTACTGCATTTTTACTTTTCCAAAAAACAAAACAAAACAACAACAACCTGGGAGTAGGAGGGAATGGGAGTCATTCTGCCGGGACTGGAACGGGACGGCATTTTCCCCCAGTTTTTTCGTGGATTGGGACGGGACGAGATTTTTTCTTTTTTGTGGGAGTGGGACGGGAGAGGTTTGAAAATCCACACACACACACACACACATACATGTAGAATGCATGCGTATCTTTCAATTAAAGACAGCTTATAGATTTAATGTGGGCTGCTTTTGGTGCTTGACACCTTTTTATTGGTCATTTTGTGTTTCAGGAATAAGCTCCAAGGTTAAGATTTATGCTGGTTACTTAAATATAAAACGTTTTTCTCTATTTAACAGCATACAATAGTGAAAGACGACTTCCCTTACTGATCACATCTCTTGCGCGGCGGGATGTTGGACTCATGATAAATAATCAGGTTGTTTGTATTCACCAAAACTGATTTACTGAAGTCAAAACACGGAGGAATTGGTGTTAGTGCGAGCGCTTGCTGTGAGGCGGGAGCCTTCCTCGAACAGTTTTGTTCACGATTTCTGATGAACTTAACGTGAGGGGGCTGTGACTGTCGTGTCGGTGATCTTTCTCAAGTGTACTGATCAGCACTGCTGCTGTTTTATCAGTCAGTGGTTATCAGCGTAGCAGTCAAAAAACTGACAAGGGAGGTCACGTACGGGACAAATCAATTAGGCCCAAAATACGGGACGGTTGACAACCCTAGCTATTAGTAAATGCATGTGAAGGCATAATATCGTCACATGGGATATTCAATGTGAATAGTAAGACGTGATGGGGATTGTTTAATGTATTAACGCCAGGTTTATGGTTCGAAACTGTAATAATTTTAGTTTGAGATTATAAGGAGTTAAAGGGAAATTGTATATAATCTGTATTTCTCCATGAAGATATGGGAAAGTGATACTGTTTCAACCATAGAGATTGGTATCATTGTTGCATTTATACCAATATCTCAAAGTATTACCAATACTACATTATACAGAGGTGTATTGGGTTCTTTTGTTCATGCAGTTACACCTGTGTTCACATGGGAAATCTAATTACATTGTATTGAATTTAGTAATATGAGCATTGTTTGAAGTGACAGTTGAATGTTATCTTGTTGAGAATTTTGACTTGATTCTAGACAATGTATGATGTGTCCACATTGCAACCATGATTATCTTTGTCATATTAAAACTGCACTGGAGCAAGGCAATAACGTGTCCATCTCCTCATCACTCACAGCTTGGTGTGTGAGCTTGTGCCGGCACAGATTCTCAGGTCTGGAGACTGTAACACTGGCTTGCAAAAAGTGTTGAGCAAAGATGTAAAGACTCCACCCCCGGAGCAAAGTACAGGGCGTACTAAAAGTCAAAGATTAACTGTTTAGACATTTTATTATTATTTCTAATAGAACTGATGTGATTGACAATGTAAATGGTCATATAAACTCACCATAAGCACAAAGACTCCACAGTTATTGGAAGAACCCTGCATTGGAATGCTTTGCAAACAAGCAATCAATCAATCAATCAATAAATAAATAAATAACAATTTAATTATATGCCAGAATAATATGTGATGATTCAAAAATCTACTGGAAGATCTTTGCAGGGTAACTCAGTTCAATGTCCAGGAAAAGTGTTCGTAGCAACCCTTCTATTAAATGTACCCAAATACACAAAAGGAAGCAACATTAAGCAACTGTAAACGAATCGCACGTAGTAACAGTAATACAGTACATGTTTTGGGGGAATTATGAGTTTTCCATTGAAAAGAAAAAGTAAAATGCTGAATGGTTTAGAACAGAACCAACATACAGCAGCTGAGAACATTTGAGCAAGAACTGTTCAAACTGCTAACTCTGAACATGAACTACTGAACTTGTGTGTAAAAGACCTTTTAAGTCTTTTAAAAAATGTCTTGATGACTTACACAAAACATCCAGTGTGGAAACAGAATACAGTCTTTTGCAGAAGCATCAACCTGTCACAAACATAAAATACAAACTAAAGTAAAATTGTGCGCAATGTATATTTTGTTTTGTGAAATCTTTTTGGCTGCTCTGAGAGAATGCTTACTGCATCACATTAATATGACAATAACACAACAGATATCCCATATCCCAAATGATAAAGACAAACTAATTACAGATAAAATATTACGCTGTTAAAACAAAGTATAAATGCTTAGAGGGATATATAGCATGGGATCTGCACAAAGTGGGGGAATCAGACTTGCATTCACATAGCTATTATTTGTCCAGACGTGGATGCACCACTTAGCTTTGCAATGATCTCCTCTGCGGTTGGCAGAACATATCTTTCCCTTTTTACAGCTTTTTTTTCAAATCCAAACAGATTCGTACCTTTCCATTCGGTTTTGATACTGGCACCAGTCTGCAGGGTCTGTCACTGGCTCCATGACCCCGTTTCCTTCCATGCGCCGCAACTCCTCTTTAACTTTTTGTATGAGAGGCAATGTAACTCTGCGTGCCGTGTGTACTGCATATGGCTGAGCATTTCCCTTAAGCTGGATTTGAACAGGTTCTGTTTTAAGGGATGCTCACCAAATGCATTGTGAACTTCCTCAATACGCTTCACCAGTCCCATTGAGGATGCAGTGGATCGATTTAGCACATTGTTCACATTTTGTCCATGGATGACCCCATCTTCTTTATCCAATTTGGTAGCACTCCGAAAGCGCTGAAAACGTTGTTTCCAGTCAGCCCATTCATTTGGACGATCAAATGGAAAACACTCCGGGGAGTTGAATTTTGCCATCCTTCCGAGGCCGTGTGCTCGTCAGGCACTTCTGACACCATGTAATGATTTCTAATGAACACACTTGTAAGGTTTTATCCTTTATTTAAGCTTTTAATTTGAATTTTAGCTTTAGGGAATCGAATCATAGAGATTCGCTGGATCTGATTAATTGGTATTAATCAAAACATATAATTTATACTTTCTTAACGACTTGAGCCAGCGAGCATTAAACCAGTATATTTAGCAATTCTGTTTATTTCGTGGCCACGATAATAATACAGAATTCATCGGGTAACTTTGAGCAACAGGTAACAAGATCTTTGGCAAATAGTTTCAAACTTGAAAAACACAGCACCAAACCATTCATCATAAATGAAACGAGAGTTTATTTACTATTCTATGATACAATACTAACACCAAAACATACACACACACACACACATACACACATACACACGTTCGGCAAGAGGGTTGCGATTTGAAGAAAGTTTAAGGTTCTAAGACCTGATGGAGTCACAAACAGAGGCTTTGACTTTACTCTTAAAGATTAATGCACATCAGCTTCAGCAAAATAGAGATGTTTCGTTTGATTACTTGCGTTACGTTGACTTGAAGGCTGAGCTGGCTCTCTGTATGGTTGCTTGAGGGAATCCCGGAGCTGATTTTGTTGTTGCGGTGTCTCTGTTGCGTGACGTCACTCGGGGAATCCTTTTGGATTGGTGGCTTCCTGGCTGCGCGCAACTGGCAAGGCTTTGAAGTCCTTATGCTGCAGGCTTTGCAAGTTCCTTTGTCAGAAGTTGATAGTGTTGAAGTCTTGGAGGGTCAACCTGATGTTAAGGCTGTAGGCTTTCCAGCAGCAAAGTTTTCCAGCGGCCCAGTTGTCAGCAGCAGCAGCAGCCCCGTTCCTTTTTTGCAGCTCACATGAGTTTTGTGTCACTGAGTTTTAACGGGCTGGATTCTGTCCACCCACTAAAGGCATCTTCCATTCAGATTGTCTGTACAGGGCGAAGCCACGCCCCGCACGGCTTCTTTCCGTGCATGTATTAAAACAATGCTTCGTCCATCATGTGAGTGATATTTCTAATAAATGGTTATAAAAGTATTCACCCTTCATATGAAATTGAACATCGACATAACATTAATTCCAACTTCCTGCATTTGAATTACGCTCTAATATGATACTACACATGGCAATCTATTCAAAAGAAAGTTATAAGGTAAGGATCGAAATATAGCACACCACGCATAACATAAAACATCAAGCATATATGTAAGACATCAAACATGTTATTTGTTCATACACTTGCATCAATGGCAATGGAAATAAGTGATTGTCTTTAGAGATCATTTGTGTAAGTTAGTGTTTCTTTTGTTGCAAGAGAAGTTGGAGACAACGCACGCGGGAGTCATTTGACAGTCATGTTACAGATCTCGTGGTTTTGACGGCCTGAGGGCTTTAAGTTCCTTTAATGGTCCTTTTCCTGTTTGAAATGTATGGATCCTTATATCTTGACTAAATCACGCGGTTGCTCCACGGGTTGCAAGAAAGACTCTTGCAGTTCTTTAAAACAAAGGAGCTTTGTTTTTCCTGATTAAGTTAGTCATTATCACCCCTCTGAGTGGATGAGAAAACGCTGACAGGAAACGGCTCAAACCGTGGTCTGAGATTAATCGTTAACTAGTCTCATGAATGAATGAATGAATGAATGAATGAAGTGTGGGATTACAAATTTATTTAAATGTTTAATTTAGATCCCTATGTAATAGTGTACAAACTGAAGAAGTTATATACATTGTATTTAGCATTTATGGTGAAGATGATGACATCAGATGAACGATTCAAGAGGTCCCTGCCAGTTCCTGTTCTCTTATTGTAAGTGAAATGAGCCAGACGACGGAGACTCTTGCCTTTTGTTTGTAATTGCTCTTGCTGCCCCTGCCCCCGTCTTTGGGCAGTTAGGCTGATTAGATTAGGAGTCGTTAAATGGGGCAGTATGCTATACCTGAATACTTCATTTGCATGTCTTAAGGTTGTCACCCAGGTGCTTGGGTTCCATTCCTAAGCACTGCCCCCTAAATGTATATAAACTACAATGTATCACTGCTTTAAGTTAGATTTTCGATGACTACAGCTACCGACAGCTTGTGTTCTCAATAAAAGAATCCTGCTGAAGATACAACCCGAAGTCTCCTGGTCTTCACTTCTGAGTTGCCTAAACTTTAGAAGACATAGGTTTACAACAGAAGCATTTATATAGCGCTTTTATTGTGTATTGCTATACACCCAAAGCGCTTTACAATCATGTGGGGGGTCTCTCCTCAACCACCACCAGTGTGCAGCATCCACTTGGATGATGCGACGGCAGCCACAGGACAACGGTGCCAGTGCACTCACCACACACCAGCTACAGGTGGAGAGGAGAGAGAGATAGAGCCAATCAAGTGGATGGGGATTATTAGGAGGCCATGATTGACAAGGGCCAGTGGCGGGAATTTGGCCAGAACACCGGGGTTACACCCCTACTCTTTACGATGAGTGTCATGGGATTTTTAATGACCACAGAGAGTCAGGACCTCGGTTTAATGTCTCATCCGAAAGACGGTGCTCTTTTGACAGTATAGTGTCCCCATCACTATACTGGGGCGTTAGGACCCACACAGACCACAGGGTGAGCACCCCCTGCTGGTCTCACTAACACCTCTACCAACAGCTACCTAGTTTTCCCAGGAGGTCTCCCATCCAGGTACTGACCAGGCTCAGCCCTGCTTAGCTTCCATGGGCAACCGGTCTTGGGCTGCAGGGTGATATGGCTGTTGACCGCAGATGGTTGGTAGAGGACTGCTTTTAAGGACTGTGCTGTTTTCGCACTAATTTTGTGTGCCCGTTTGTTGTGGTCCTACACACTTGTCTTCACAGAGCAATAGAATCACTTTATTCTTGCTGAAAGTGGTGAACACGCTCACAGAACCCAACATGTGCAAAACTGCACTCGATTTCACACATTTTATTCTGGAGTTATAGTTTGGGAAAAGTTCGACTAGTAAATGCGTTCAACTTTGTCACAACAACACATTATCGAATGCCAATAAGAAACATTACTTACTCTGTATAAAATAGCTCCAGCTGTGCTCGCGTTCGTTTTGTGAGGTAAACAAAGCTTTTTCCTCTCAGCGCGTCTTCTGGGGGTAAATAAAAGGCTTATTCTTGCGTGTTCTTCCAAAACTGAAAAGTATCCGAGATGAACGTGTTGCTGCTTTGTTCACGGTGGTGTGGGCGTTTACATGCCGCGTGTCTCGCGTGGAGATTTGTAATAACAATAGCGCGAGCAGCGCGTGGGCGTGACCTAATTAGAGATAATGAGACCAGACGGAAAAACTGGACATGTCCTTGGTTTCATACGGATTACTTTATCACAGAATATTTGTTTTCGGTAAGACTTACTTCAGTTGAGAGTAGACATGTCAAGATTTCTATAGATATATTTCTCATGTCTCTGTGTGAAGTATTTGCTGAGTTACAGTTCATTTTTAGTGACGTGTTTCAAAAAGCAGTTCGCGGAGACGGAGAAGACAGAGAGCGCACCCTGTTTGTTTTCTTTATTCTTCAAAAGCACAAAGTTTAGTTGTTATTATGAGTGTATACAAATAAAAGTAGACCCCTTACAGATTCGAATGGTGTATTGCTCTTATCTGTACGATCAAAAATGGCACACTAATTCAAGCTCATTTCAGCCTTATTAGGAAAATCTGCCTCAAAACACGTATACGTTTGTCGACCCCAGAGGGTTAAACATAAAGATTGTGGTTTTTCACAGAACTATTGATGGTCGATTAGAAAAGTATAAAACACATGAAAAACCTCATCACAAAACTGTGTTTCTGTATCTCCATGATGGACATTACTACATGATAAAGAAACTCACAGCATTTATTGGCTCAGACTATGTGTGTGAATACTGTTATGTAGGATCTAAAAATAGACAGAGTCATGAATGTAAATATGCATGTTCTGTTTGCAATGACAGTGAATGTCACAAACAAACCATAAAAACAATACACTGTCCAAACTGTTTGCAATTTTGTAAATCACAATATTGTTATAGCGCCCATAAATGGCCAGCTGGTGGTAATGTGTCAGGTAGATCCCCTTGCGATACTGTTAAATACTGTAGTAAATGCAATAGGCGTTATCACGTTGCCGCAAGCAATCCGCAACCCCACAAATGCCCAGCTGAACTTTGTCTGTATTGTGGTGATAATGTAAGTCATGGAGGTGCTCATGAATGTTTCATACAGCCTACCCCACCTAAAGAGCTTGACACCCGTTACATCTATTATGATTTTGAAACGTGTAGTGATAATGGTAAACACGTGGCTAATTATGCATGTGCCATGACTTTTGATGGCAAGAAGTCTGAATTTAGGGGTGAAGACTGTGTGAAACATCTCATCAATAAGTTTAGCCAACCCAAATTAAAAAATTACACACTTGTAGCGCACCACGCTTCAGGCTTTGATAATTTTTTAATACTAGAGTATTTTTGCAAAGCAGGATTAAAACTCAAGATTGTCATGCAAGGTTGCAGATTAGTATTTATGTTTGATGAGACGGCCAAACAGCGTTACATTGACAGCTATTCGTTCTTGCCTATGGCTTTAGCAAAGACATCTGCAGCGTTAAATCTGACCACCACTGAGAAGGGGTACTTTCCCCATCTGTTCAATAGGTTGGAGAATCAGAGCTATGTAGGTCTGTACCCCTCCAAGCATTACTATGGTTACGACAACATGTCAGACAGTGCTAGGGCGAAATTTGACCAGTGGTATGATACGCTTGCAGGAAAGATCTTTGACTTCAGTAAAGAGATTGGGTTGTACTGTATGAATGATGTAGTTTTACTACGTGAAGCATGTGTGAAATATAGAGAGGAGTTTATACACTGTACACAAATTGACCCTTTCAGCTACACCACCTTGACATCATGTTGCATGGGTGTGTTTAAGACTCACTTGCTCAAGCCTAACACAGTGGCCTTGACCCACAATAATGCATACATCCACCAGCACAAGACATTCTCGAATGTTTCGATTGAGTGGCTTGAATATGTGAAAAAGACGCGTGGTGTAGACATCCACCATGCCCTTAACCATGGTGAGATGAAGTTTGGTTAATATTATGTTGACGGCTATTATGAGAAAGACGGTGTGAAAAAAGCTCTAGATTTTGCAGGCTGCTATCATCATGGGCATAACTGCCGTTATAGAGCCGATTATATTCACCCCCAATCCAAAATTCCTTTTGGAACACTCATGACTATGTTCAATGACAGGATTGAGGTTTTACGACGTGTTTACCATTTAGACACCTAGGTTATGTGGGAATGTCATTGGTCTAGTCTCAAGCAGACAGACCCTCATGTAATTGATTTTATGTCTACTTATTCAGCGCCAGAGAGACTGAAGCCACGTTCTGCACTTTTTGGGGGCCGGACCAATTCTTACAAGCTGTACCACAAAACTGCTGATGGTGAGAGAATTAGATATGTCGATTTCACTAGTCTTTACCCCTATTACCAGGCTCAGAAGAGTTATCCTATCGGTCATCCAGAAATAATTTTCAGTGATTTTGAAAATCTTGAAAATTATTATGGATTTGTCAAAGTTAAGATGCTCCCTCCTCGTAAATTACTTGACCCTGTTCTCGGCTACAGGCTACAAACTAATGTTTCCTCTCTGTCGCACCTGTGCGGAGGAGCAATGCAATGTGTTACCTTGTACACACACTGATGATGAAAGAGCAATTTCAGGAACCTGGGTCAGCCTTGAATTGTTAAAAGCCATTGAAAAGGGTTATGTAGTGGTTAAGGTCTATGAAGTATGGCATTTTTCACAGAGATCTGACAGTCTGTTTGGTGATTATGTGAACACATTTTTGCAGTTTAAACAGCAAGCCTCTGGCTACCCCTCAGATGTGATCACTGAGGATGACAAAAGGACATACATCGAAGACTATCATAAAAAAGAGGGGATTAAACTTGATGCTGAAAAGATCGTTCATAACCCTGCTCAACGATCAGTTATGAAATTACTTTTGAACAGCCTTTGGGGACGATTTTCTTTACGCAAAAATCTCCCCACTTCTAAACTTTTGAAAAACTGATCATTTTATCTTTGGATGTCAGTACGAGATTAAGTACTTTACATTTTTTTGTCTGACAACGTTGCGCGGGTTCCTGATTCACAGAGAAACCTTAAATACTCAGATACATATAAGTAGGGTTGCCAACCGTCCCGTATTAGCCGAGACCGTGCTGCCGCGACTGAGAGCGGCTCGACGGTGTTTAGTGTCCCGCAGCAGCAGCGAGAGCAAGTGACTTCAGCGCAGCTGAAGAGTTCTACGTTCAAATGCACGCAATAAGCTAAAGCTTGACGCAAAGCCCCAGCAAACATGACCATGAATGTGTCTGCGGGAAATAGTAAGGACATATTTGAGTTATTTACTAATAAACTAATGTTTTCTGAGTCCGTGTCGCAAGGATGAAGTTGCTGATCCTGACTTGCCGTCTCCTCATTAGATGCGCCTTTAGAGATAAATGCATCTTTATGATTAAGATTACAATAAAAGTTTGTTTTCGATTTATTTATTTTTTTTATTTCCTTACGTGATAATTTAAAGCTAAATTATATAGATATATTTATCATGTCTGTGAGGCATGTATTGGCAATTTTTGTGAAGCGCTCCTGTTCAAGACGAGACGGCAGAAAGGGCATGTTTGTTTTCTTTGTTTAATAAAAGCACAACGTTTTGTTGATATTGTGAGTGCACACAAATAAAAGTAGATCCTTTACAGTTCCGAATGATGTATTACTCTTACCTTTATCAGAAAAAAAATTACGGCGTTAGGAAAAAAATGCAAGTGATTGCCCTGGTGCCTCCATGTCCTGCAGAGCACGCTTTAGCTTCCACTCTCCACACAAACTTGGATATAGGTTAGCGCACATTATTATTATAGCACAGGTTTAACGTTTAAACATTGTTATATGCTTGAACTGTTTTAGTATATCTATAGATTTTATTTTAGGCAAGTCGTGATGATTTGAGAAGGCTAAATTGATCAAACATAGGATCAGCTCACTGTATGCCGCTGGCCGCTTGGTAGTTATACATTATATAAAACTTATATTTAACGAACAAAAATACTCCAAATGTTTTTCTAAATTAACTTAATGAAAAAAAAAAACAAAAAAAACCCCGAAACGAAATATAATCATTTTGCCATTACATACAAAACTGAACTATTTTAATAGCCGAAACAGTAGTATAAGCTGTTTTGGGAAAAGTGGAAAAAAAAGACTGGCTCGGGTCGGTAATTCTGATAAGCTGTTGGACACAGGCCGGACCAGGGCCTAAATTTGAGGCCTGTGCAGAGCTCTACTCGCACTATCGCCAATTCCGTCCATGTTTTGACTTCAGTAAATCAGTTTTAGTGAATACAAACAACGTGATTATTTTTCATGAGTCCAACATCCCGCCGCGCAAGAGACGTGGTCAGTAACATGTCTTTCACTATTGTAATGTTGTTAAATAGAGAACATTTTTTATATGTAAGTAGGCTAACTAATAGCATAATTCTTAACCTTATTCTTGAAACACAAAATTACCAATACAAAGGTGACAAGCACCAAAAGCAGCCCATATAAATCCATAAGCTGTCTTTAATTGAAAAAATACGCATTGTGTGTGTGTGTATACACGGTCACTCACCCAACGCAAACGCCCACACATAGATAAAAAAAAAAAAAACAAGAAACAAGATTCATCTAATTTTCATCATTTTTGAAAGAAGACCTGCTATGAGGAATTTACCTCATAAGACCAGCGCGATCTGACATGACTTTATTCAGCAGAGAAGATCATTTCTGTATTCTTACCTTACCTACATTAGTTAACGTGTTATTTTTACATAAACCTGTATGGATTTTACTAGTTGGGCTTTTCATGAACATCTTACCAAACTGAAAACAACTTTTTTTTTATTTAGATATTTTGCAGAGTATTTATATTTGTTAACCAAAGAAGGTTAACATTTTTTTATAAAAATGTTTAAGTATTAAAGTTGTGTTAAAGCTAAAAGGCTAAACTATTCTATGTTTGACTCAGATTGAAAGAATAAACAGTTTAATTTCTATTAAGGTTTATAGGGATTTTAAGATGTAGCCTAATTAGCGATTTGAATAATTAAGTTACTTATTGAGTAACTAAGTTACTTTTCAGACAGAGTAATCAGTAAAGTAATTTAAATACAATATTGATGATGTAATTAGTAACTGTAATTAATTCGTTTTTGAAAGTAACTTACCCAACACTGGTAATGTACCACTTACCCCGCAGCAATACCGGAAACTGAAGAGGAAAAAAGCCGAGATCACATTTGTTGCAAATAAAAAGGTTGGGATAAGGAGAAAGAGACAAATGATTAACCAACAGGGCGGATTTCTTCTACCGCTTTTAAGTGTTGCAATCCCCTTTATAACCAGTTTGGTGGCATCTAAATAATGTCTGGGATGAATTATGCAGGGAAGATGTTTATTGTTCCGCAAAACACCAGTTGGATAGGTTGAGAACATCTAACCAGCGTGAGTCATTACAACAGGTTGTGGAGAATGATCTGGATATGACTATGAGAAATATTTTGTACAAGAATGATTTGGAACCATACGAGAAAGCCAAGTTGTACACTGCTGTTATGCAGAGGTATTTAACAATGGCTAGGTCGGGGGATAAGGAAGCAAATACTTTAACTCTAAGCTTTCCGACACCAGATGGGGGTGATAAATTACAATTGTAGGGAGTGAAATTATTTCCTTTATGAAAATAACTCCTTGTGAAGCCAAAACTTAGGAACTCTTACAATGCAAATGTCAGGCCACAAAACAAACTCTTCAATCAGGCTTTGATCTCTTTGTGAAGCCAAACACCCAGAAACCCTTACAATGCAAATGTCATGCCGCAAGACAATAAACTCTCTAATCAGACAAGAAGATCTGAGAGAAAGACCATTTGGTCCACTCACCCATCCTTCCCCCCTGGGCTCATAGTAATGGTCACTGAAAGAACTCAAGTTGCTACTCTTACATAAATATTTACTATATCTTAAGAATGAATGATCTTAACCCTTTCATGTTTGGTATCATTTTAAAGGTCTCGGTGTGATGGGTAAACTGGTCTCAATTTCACAGTAGTCACTTATATTATGGGAAATATTGGAAACTTAAGTGAATTCTGTACCTCTGTTGTGGGCGGTCTCCTTTCAAAACCTGATAAACATTGCTCTACAGGTGTGACCATTTGGGGCACAAGAACAGCTCCTACTGGGGTTTCTCATCCCCCATACACAGATCTAATCTGTTTTGGGGCAGAGAATAAATGTTTATGGGCCTTGCAAATCAGTAAGTTGCAAATCAGTCAGGGCGATTTGTAGCCAGATCAGCCCGTAATGTGGAGGGTATTTAATATGTTCCATACTATGTATCTTCTTCTCGAAGCCAGGTAAACATTTTGTTCTTAGATTCATCTTTGAACAACTGTTGTTATGTATTTTCTTATTTTTGAATTGGCTTCTTATTGTTTTATGTAATTGGCAAGATACGTTTACCTGAGTAATAATAAATTGTTATATTTGATTTATTCTGATCTCTTCTGAAATCATTTTTTCAAGTAGATTAATGTGTAGGGGTATTTCCGCAAATCTGCGTTCAGGACAGATCACACCAAAGCACTAATGGATGAACCATGGGGAGCGCCATGAAGGAGACTCTGGATTTCTGACTGTCGCTGGCTTAACATGGTGTAGCTCTCGTGGTTATAGGGAAAAATACACTTTTTGTTAGGAGTATGCAGGCGCAGCTCACTTAAAGGTATTATAACCGCTCTGCACCCTCTGAGTAAGTTCAGAACTGACGAGTTTGTGTCCGTGGATTCACTAAAAAATCGGCCGAAGTGTAATTCCTATGCGATACCTAGTCCCTAATGAATGAATAATTGAAAGTATGGGATTTTCAGAATAATCAAATATCTAAATTAATGTACAATCGATATCTGTGATCAGTTTAATTATAAATATTGTCTAAATTTAATGATTACTTGAAATTGGAGTCAGATCAAGCACGGAGTTAGACTAAAATTGAAACTAGATCCTGATAAATTCAGAAGTGCGAGTAGAAGACCGAACATGCATTAAACCTTCGACCAGGCCGCTGGATTCCGTTGTTTGGACTAGCGGGTGGATCCTTACACAATCCTCACCCACTAGCACAGAGGAGTGTAAAAAATATTTGTTACATTTTAGATAAAATGTCTAAAACTAAAGACATCGCTTCATGGACTGACTCAGGAGAGTTTGTGTTTAAAGGTAGAACAATCGAAGGCTCACATATACTGGACTTAGTAAAAAATGTAACAGCTCCACAGAAGATTGCGGATGAACGAAGACCAGCAGGATGGCATGAGTTTCTGGAGGCCTTTGCGACACTAAATATACCATATTCAACAATAGCAAATCATTATGTTAGACATGCTATAAACTCATTCAAAACCAAAATCCCTACAACGCCAAGGTCATCCAAAAAGAATAAAAAAACAAAGAGAACTCTCCGGAGCACACCATCAACCAATTATTCAGAAGATACAGTTTTCAAATCACCTGTTCTTGACAAGAGTCAGTGGTTAAGTTTTTAATATGTTTAATGTATGTTCCAGCGTACAATCTTGTGATTACCAGTATCGTTGTAACAAATAAAGAATCAAGGAAAAATAAAAACCAGTTTCTTGTGTTTTATTGAAAATTAAGCATTGCATGAACATTTCACCAGTTTGTACACATTGTACACATTTGAAAACACATCCATTACATTGAGACATCTTTAGTTTTTTCACAAAATTTGACACTCTTTTGTCATTTTTTATAAAATCATCAATATACAGACTTATCACATGCTCATAATCCCTACCCTTTGCCATATGGTAGAGAAAGAATACACAATACTGTCCGCATGTGTCTGATGAAAAATCTTGGACTCGCCTAGCAGAGTATTGTACAGATGTGGTGTTAAGGTTTAGAAAGTCTTTAATCATTGTAGGGAAGCGATTGTGGTCTGGTTTATTACCAAAGCTATAATAAAAACATCCCACATGATTTTTGTTTATGTAAATGGACACCCAGCGTTCACCGGGAAGTTGTGACTACCATCGATGGTAATATTCTTAATGGAGCTTTAAGTAGGTGGTCACATGGTAGTACTACAAGAAAATGAGTGTTACATGAAATCTTTTCCAACACAGCTGTGAGTTGGACAGTGTTCATCTTTTATTAATAGTAATCGACCAACACCTGTCTGCAGTTTGACACTTGTATGAGACTGTCGAATATAGCATAAACAATTAAATTAATTGTACGGGGAAGTGGCTGTCTAAAGCGGGCTTCTAGTCTTATATTACCAGCCTTGATAAGCGATATGTGCTGCCCACAATCCTCATCTGGTGTGAGGTTGAACGTGTAGAGCGTGTAGCTGTAACGTTACATGTCTGCTAATGAGGCACACGACGAGGAGTAGGACAAATGAAAGTCTTTTATTAATAATCCACAGTAGAATTCCAGGAGCAAGGAGTAGCAAACACATATGGCAAACTTAATAGCAGACAAAGAATGATGGGAGAACACAGGCTTTAAATAATCAACGTAATCAAAGGGGGAACAGAAACAGGTGAGGAGTCAATTAGCCAATAAGGGAACGGAGGAAAACTGGGTCAACATGTGACAGTAGCCTTGTAGGAAGTCCTCCCGGTCAATAGACAGAGCCTGATTTTTTAGATGTTTTCCAGAAGCCAGTGCTAGCTGGTAAAATTCACGCACTGCAGATCCGCTACCATATTCAGGCTGAAGAGGCTTTGAGGGGTACTGATGTCCGTCAACATATAAGGCAAAAAATTCTAGGTCATAATGTTTAAATGCAAATGGGTTTTTATTATAGGATCCTGTAAATGCATCATTATCGACCATTGCTAGAACCACAGATTTCGGTAGAGTTCCTAAGAATACGTTTTCTTGATTACAGACACGCGAGCCTGCAGGAATTGAGAAGTTTTTGAGGCTCACTCTGTCTATGGGATACTTGGCTGTGGTTGAGAGCAACGCTTGTGCATGGCCTAATCTTACAGCCGGTGAGACGCTCACCTTTTTCACAAATAGTGAGGCTGATACAATGTTTAGTTGATATGGTACTGCGTCACTCCTCATCAAGCAGTATTAATCTTTACCTCTTGTCATATGAATTTTAATATCCACCCCATTAAGCATCAGTTTTTCTTGAAAGAATATATGGGAATGGGGGCTAGTAGCTCCACCACATTACTGGCGTTGGTAAAAGCCGCTCTCTTTGTTAGCCCCCGATTTTCCCCAGCAGGATTCGTCTCTGTTACAGGGCTGACGAGACGTGAGACGTGCGGATCCATATGCAGACTTTTATTGAGACGTGGTCATAACAAGCAGGGCAAACAGGTACAACATGGGCGAGACAAAGAGTAAACAGAGACAAGCGTGGGTCGACCGAGGCGAGGCAAGGGATAATGCATAAAATACTCAGCCCTGAGGCAGAGAAAGTCCATGGCTTAAATAGAGAGTGTGATTGGTTACAGCTGTGTGCGTGTGATCAGGTGAGCGTGTGATTGGTGAGATGGCTGATGGGAAACGCAGTCCATTGTGATGTGTGGTGTGAAAGTCAATGTGGTGAGCGAGTGACCTCTGGTGGTGAATGAACGGAAGTGCAGACTAGATTCGTGACAGTCACCTCCATATGCCTAGCACTATTCTTGTAAAAAAGCCCAGCGGAGAAAAGTGTTTCCAGAGTGTTTTTGTCATAATTAAGAAGACACTCAATAAGGGAACGATAAGGATGTGTGTTTGTGCTCTGTGATATCAAACGGCCAAGTCAAGTCAATTCAAGTCACCTTTATTTATATAACGCTTTTAACAATACAGATTGTGTCAAAGTACTTAACAGTATCAAATTGGAAGATAGAGTGTCAGTAATGTATAATGATAAGATTAAACACTCAATTTTCAGTTAAAGGCATTTCATTATTGAATTCAGAGATGTCATTGTCTAGCTCAGTTTAGTTTAAATAGTACCTGTGCAATCAAATCGGCGATAATCGCTAGAAATTAAGTGTCCCCAACTGAGCAAGCCAGAGGCGACAGCGGCAAGGAACCAAAACTCCCTCTGTGACAGAATGGAGAAAAAAAAACCTTGGGAGAAACCAGGCTCAGTCGGGGGTCAGTTCTCCTCTGACCAGACGAAACCCGCAGTTCAAAAGTTTATATTTCTATTTTTTATTTTGTTGCAATTTCTAACAATAATAGTATTATGTAGTTAGGTATTTTATAAAATTTTGTAGTTAATTTGTTATATTTTTAGTTTTATTGTATTTTAATCGAGGTCATCACTGGGGATATGTCTCTGGGGCTCATCTGGGTGTCCTGGTCTCCGCTGACGATCAGGGCTGTAGACATCATCTCTTGGTGCTGATCCACCATCTGATCGGATTCGGACTGAGAAACAGACTAGGAAAGAAATATTAGCATAGATGCCATTCTACTTACGATGTAACGAGTACATCGTGTGTTATGGGGAGTGTTCCCGGTTCCGGTTGATCTAATTAATGCAGCCTAACAATCCTTTAACGGATTTGAATAATAGAAGCGTATTAGTGTGTTATGTGTAAGCCAGGCTAAAGAGATGGGTCTTTAATCTAGATTTAAACTGACAGAGTGTGTCTGCCTCCCGAACAGTGTTAGGTAGATTGTTCCAGAGTTTGGGTGCTAAATAGGAAAAGGATCTGCCGCCCGCAGTCGATTTTGATATTCTAGGTATTATCAAACGGCCAGAGTTTTGAGAACGCAGTGGACGTGGAAGACTATAATGTGATAAGAGCTCGCTCAAGTACTGAGGAGCTAAACCATTCAGGGCTTTATAAGTAATTAACAAGATTTTAAAATATATCCAATGTTTGATAGGGAGCCAGTGCAGTGTTGACAGAACCGGGCTAATATGGTCATATTTCCTGGTTCTAGTAAGGACTCTAGCTGCTGCATTTTGGACCAACTGTAGTTTGTTGATTAAGCGTGCAGAACAACCATCCAATAAAGCATTACAATAGTCTACCCTTGAGGTCATAAATGCATGAACTAACATTTCTGCATCTGACGTTGAGAGCATAGGTCGCAATTTAGATATGTTTTTGAAATGAAAAAATGCAGTTTTACAGATGCTAGAAACATGGCTTTCAAATGAAAGATTGCTATCAAACAGCACACCTAGGTTCCTGACTGATGAAGAAGAATTGACAGAGCAGCCATCAAGAGTTAGATAATGTTCTAGGTTATTACATGTGGGGTTTTTAGGTCCGATAATTACCACCTCTGTTTTTTCAGAATTTAGCAGTAAAAAATTACTCGTCATCCAGTTTTTTATATCGACTCTGCATTCCGTTAGTTTCTCAATTTGGTGTGTTTCACCGGGTCCCCCAAAGACACATCTACTTGTGAAAATATCGTAGCTCCAGCATAGTTGATGAGCCCCGCAGGGGCTCCATCGGCAATATCAGTCCCATCAGGATTAGTGATTTTGACCCGTAAAAACAGCAATGTATTGTTTAGATCGATATAATCCTCACCAGTCCCTGCAATAAAAAACTCCAATGGTACTGTATCTGAAATAGCTGATAATGATGGCACCTCTATATAGGTATTTTTTTCAATAGCTGTTTGTGTCAGCGGTACTGTGAACAGATCAAGTTCAGGTTTGATACATTCTTCTGACATGTTGTGTAATAAGGCCATGATCTAGAATATTGTTTTGACCGATCTCTTCCTCTTTGCTGTAGTGATACGTTTTGCCGTCATTTTACGCTTCCGTTTTACGACTGGGGTCTTCTTAGTAGTACGCCTTCTTTTCTTCGGTTTTTGACCACTCCTCCTGGTTCCCGGTGGTCTAGATATTCTTTTGCGAGACATCACCATTAATCCAGACCTGTCTTGAGTATTATTGTTGCTGTTAAAAGAATGTGTTAACGTATTGCTAACAACATCACATTTTTTGCAGCTGATTTAAAATGCGGTTTTGCTATGTTAAAACCCTGCTTTAGTAATGGTGTAACCATTCTAAAGAGGCCTCTAAATACACCACCCAATCCAGCACTATACATTACACCGCCTCCGGCATAGCCAGGGAGACTGTTACCAGCCTGATTTTGGTAATAAGCGACGTAATGCTCAGGATCCATTAGTATTCAAATATGCAATTTTTTTTATTCATTTTTAAAAAACAACCTGTTTCACGAGTCTAAAGTGTAGCTTGGCGCTCACCTTCCCGTAAGTGAAACGTACGTTTTGATCCTGATCGTCTTTCACCTCTATAGCTATCTCTATAACGGATGTTTTATTGACCGGCACGTAATGTGGCTTATCGTATCTAACACTAACAATCTTATTATTTTCTCCGTCTATATGTACACATCTCAGTAGCAGCACATACGAATCACCAACTGATTGATATTCTATGATATCTGTGTATATATACAGAGTGTAGAACCCCCCGTTTATGTCAGCTTGATGTGGAGCGTATGTCACAGCAGTGACCCCACCACCATAATTTTCATCAGGTTGTTTTGTAGATTCTATAGCAACCCCGGGCTTTAACTCCAGTATAACAGCTAAGTTCCCAAAAAAATGTTTTTAGAAAGACTTTGTTTTTAACATGCTCAAATCCAAGGGTTGTTCCTGGAGGTAACGTTGTATTTATTTCTCTAATCAGAAATACAATATCATCGTAATACCCTGTCTTTAGTGTGTTACATAGCTTCGATATGCTTTGACCACCCCTTTCGATGCGGATGTTTATTCCCTCACCAACAGCATGATGACCGAGTCCTTGTTCCTCAAAATCCTCCAATCTATTTCGATCATTGATAACGATATATGCAGCATCTTCTTCTGGAAATGTATACCATGATATGAGATATTCAAACTCGATCAATCCAACCTCCCACTCTCCTTTTAGGTTTAGAGTTCTTGACAGCATGGTTCTATAACTAGAAATAGTATTGTCCAGATAAACATATAATGGCGCATTGCAGGGGAGCATCACCTAAAAACCACCCTCAGACATTGCAGCTTTTAAATAAATGTGTACAAATCTGAGAGGACCACCGTTTTTATGGTTTCTGTTCATCTACCACCTCTTTCTCATTTACCAATGTATTGAATTTGGATGGCCATCCAGCCCACTGGACCAAAACCATTGATGATCGTCCACGTTGCTTCTTGTCCAAAATTTTATCTATTTTAAATGTTTTTTTATTACTCACACATATTTTTTGTAATTCGGCCTCATAAAAAACACCATCAATAACATCGCCATCATAATCACAGAGCCTGTAGACAGGAGGTTCTCGTGGTATACATTCATTCACTGTGAAAAACTCCTCTGTGTAGTTTTTCTCATACCCTTTTACCCCCTTACTTTAGAGATTCTAACTATGTCCCCAACCTTATACTTAAATAGGGGCTTGACACAGTGCTGCCCCCTAGATCCATATAGGTTATGTAGCACTTTAGATACATTGTCTTTATTCACATCAATTGGCCGCATCTTGATACTTCTGTGATAACTAGTATTGTAACTATCTGTGATGTCTTGAAGTATATCAATGTATCGCTTGGAGTTTGTAGCTGTTAAATATCTCCACATTCGCCCTTTTAAAGTCCTGTTAAAACACTCGACACCACATGCTTTTAATTCGGTGTCTGTTGCAAAATGCGTGATGTCATACTTTTTTGTCAAGCTTTGAAAATGAGGCTTAAAAATTAAAAAAATATATATTTTCCTTTATCTGTTTGTAATTTCAGTGGTACACGCCCCTCTTTCAGTATGCTCTCAAAAGCTTTAGCAACCTCTGCCCCACTCTTGTTTTTTAACACACGTGTCCAGGCATATTTACTGAACAGATCTATACACGTCAACAGAAAATGGTTGTTGACATTTTCCTTGGCATATGCTGACATGTCAACTAGATCTGTCTGGAACTGCATGTCGATACCATAGAACAGCTCCACTAAAATACAGAAGGAACAGAGTTTTTGTCTGTGTAGTGTGTAAGCATCCTCACCAGACAGCCTGTCTGAAACTTGTTTATCAGTTAAGTGAACACCTGTATCCTTTAAAACAGCATCTATTAACCGTTTTTTACCTCCCAAAGAACCTGGGTTAGAAGGCGTATAGTAAATCTTTTTCATTATCTGTTCGGACATATTGACACTTCAGAGTCTACAAAAGAACAATCCAACAGTTTTTTTTTTTTTTTTTTTCAAACTTCATCAATATACTGAAGAAACTTTACACACATCACAATATTTTTCTCAATCAAGTAGTCAACCAGTATTTCAATATTCTCACAAACATTTGTCTGATCATTTCTTGAAATCAGTACCACACATAGATCTGTTACATATGTACACAGACATAACATGTCAGCAATTCTAATGCTACTACCACAGTCAGTCATTAGGTCTAGTATTTTTCTGATAGTTACAGCAAGCAGTTCACCAGTATTAATATGCATACGCATCATATCAGTCCACTCATTTGACATTGCTCTCACAATTGCCATTTGCTTTTTGAGGTTTGTAAAACGTTTGGCATCAACAAAGCATCCATTTAATGCTAAGGATACATCAGGATTGTCGTCAATGATCTTGTACAGTAAGTTGGTCATCTCATATGTTGTTTAAATAGACATTTTGTCAGAACGTTAACACAACGCATGTTCCCCATGCCGATGTTATACTCGTTCACTGTTTGTACACCCCTTCCAGAAGTCCACAGCGTCATAGATGATCTGTTCACTGTTGGTATCCACAACTTTTTTTTCTGACCTCACAAACTTTCTCCACAATAAAAATCTCGTCACGTAATTCACACAATATGGCGTCCACCGAACCCTGGATCCTCTGCGGATTAATCCTTAAACCGGGCCGGTTCAGCGCTTGAGCTATGATGTGTTTGAGCTCTGGTTTAACCAGATTACGCGACAACTCCTCGAAGTATGCGTCAAAGAAATAGGCACTGGGTTCAAACAAACAGGAGTGTCTAAGTTGACTAGGATGATCCACTTCACAACCCAGACAGAGTTCCTTAAGCTTTTTGTTGATAATATGTTCCAGTATGACCACAATGGTTGCTTTTATAATTTTGAACCCATCAGCGGGGATGCATCCGTCTGTATCATCAATTCCAGCAGAGGTCGCGGCTCTACACTGTGTGCAGAATTATTAGGCAAGTTGATATTCTGGTCATATTTTTTTTCCAAGAACATTTTACCAATTCCAAACCACATCAATCTTAATAACTACTATTGATTTTGTATTTAATAATTTATAAGTGATATATAATTGTCCATGAAGGCTGATAGTCAGAAACTTCTTATTTCAGGTGTGCAGAATTATTAGGCAGGTTTTCCTTTACAGATAAAATGAGCCAAAAAAGAGATTGAACTCAAGAATAAAAGTTAAAAAAAATATTAAATGCCCATGAGAAGGATGCAATACTAATGCAATAATAGAATTAGCAAAGTTAAGGCATGACCATTGGGCAGCGAAATGCTCATTGGGTCAGCAAGGTCAGAAAAAACAGGTGGAGAGGAAAAGACACCTTAACTGCAAAAGAATTAAGAATTAATGTGAAGAATTAGGTGAGAAACCATCAGGAACCATTTAGTTTCCAGCACCATCATTTTCCAGAACTGCAACCTTCCTGGAGTCTCCAGAATTACAAGGTGTCAGGTTGTAATTAAGTGTTAATTTAGTACTACCTATTACTTCCTGCATAGTTACTTGTTAACAACGGACTATTATTCTAAAGTGTTACCAACAGATTTATCAGGGTTAGTCATCGACAAATTCTTAACTGTCTTCTCCTCTGATGAACAAATTTTAACAGAAAGCACAGAGGGGAAGACAGATCTGTGTGTAAGCATATACTCTTCTGCCAAAACTGCTGCCTCAGCAAGCTTACTCACGTTTTGTTCATTTAAATGAACTACGATGTCTTCAGGAATGCAACTCTTGAAATCCTCCAGCAACAAAAGCTCCTGAAGTTCCTCAAAAGTTGTGACTCTGCTTGCAAATCAGCACTTCTCAAACAGCACCCGCTTTTCTCTCGTGAACTCTGTGAAAGTTTGATTAGGCAGTTTCGAACACAGCCTGAACTTTTGCCTGAACGCTTCATGGGCCAGTTCATATGCACGAAGCACTGCGGACTAAACAAAGTCATAGTCTAACAAACCTTCAACTGGCAACGCCACACATGCTTCTGGAGCTTTGCCAGCAATATCGCACTGTACCAAAAGAGCCCACAAATCCCTTGCCAGTTCAATTTTGTGGCAATACACTCAAATGCAATAAAACACACATCCACCTTCACGGGAGGGAGGGAACAATTTTACACACTTACCCACATCAAAATCTGTTTCTGCTGGTGTAACAACACTAGGACCGGCCTACACTGCAGTTCCTGGGCTTCAAGGGCCAGCTTTCTGAGCTTAATATAACGATCCGCCTCAGTTTCCACAGCTCTCAACTTTAACAGCTGGGTTTCATATTCCTGCTTCTTAAGTTTGAAATCTAAATCTTTAATACGAAGAGTAATCAAACAATCCGAACTCGAATCACCTCCTTTACTAGACACAGAAACTGATTCTTCCCAAGCAGCATCCTCACCCACATTAGAATCTGCTGGCAAAATACCTGCAACTAGCTTCTTGTAGAACTCTTCTTTAATACACTGTTTCTTTTCCTCATTGTTGACAGGAATATTAAAAAAAGTTTGTGATCATAATCAGATCTTTCTTTCTACAAAGGTCAAACTCCACTGTTGGAGAGAGAGTAAACTTGACCAAATCAAATTCCATAATCAACAATTAACGTATATTCTTACTCACCCGCACAAGTTATTATTCTTTGATAAAATATACAACTGTTAGTTCATGTTAGCTCTGTTTAATACAGTTAATAATACAACTTTTGATTTTAATAACGTGTTATTGAATGTTGAAATTAACTAAGATTATTAAATGCTTTAGAAGTATCTTTCATTAGCAGTTTATGAAAACTAATGATCTAATGTTATCTAGAGATGCACTGATTGCAATTTTCTTGGCCGATTCCATTTTCCAATTTTTTTGTAAGAGTGACCTGCCGATACAGATTTTTGCCAATTACAATTTTCTTTCTAAAAACTATAATTGACAGCATATACAAACAAAGATATATATATATATATATCTATATATTAAAAAAATATATATATATATATAAAAATATATATATACTTTTTAATGCCAAAAATTATTTACATTATTTAAAAAAAATTGGAAATTATTTTTTAAATATTAATCATTACAATTCCCCAATCTAGACAATTACAGATGTTCTCTCATTTAAACAACTCTCACATTAAAGTGCTCCGTGACTAGAAAAGAGACAGAAATAATTAAATGAAAAGGAGTTGCTGTACTATTTAACAAAACAGATGTCATTTCCCACTGTTTCCCACAGATTGTCATTTTTTCACTAAACTTTTTAAATGTCATCTTTCACATAAAATTCTTACATTGTTTCAATTAATTCAGTTAGAATAATAAGAAACTGTAGAGCTGTTACCATTCAAATGAAATCAGTATTGTTACATTTTAAATTAATGTTAATATATACAGATCGTATACAATATAAGTAAATTGTAGAATCAATAGATAACGCTTTAAAAATGACTGTGACCTTACATGTTCAAGTCTCTATTGCTGTATATTTACAACTATATAAACTAACTTACGTTTCACTTGTGACTGCACTGATAAAGAAATATAATTTCTTTTATTTGTCCTCTTTCATGAACAAGTACTTTTTTGTGCTGTTGTGCTGCTGAGAGGTTTGTGTTTGTAGCTCCGTGTACCTTCGCTTTTTATTGAATCTCTACCTTACTTTCAATCCCTTTTGTCTAAAGTGATAATATATAACTTAATTCCCACCATATTTCTGGTGTTATCTTTCAAACTAATCTAACTAATTTGATCGTTCTCCTTTAAAAAGCGCGAGTGCAGCTTGTTAGCCCGTTAGCTTGTCACTCGCGGTTCCATTTGCATTTCTATTCGCGCCTATTATTATTTTATTTTTTCCTCGCTCCGTTTTTCACAAGCTCATCAAACAACAGTGGTAAGTGGTAAGTTAAGTTGGTATCATTCATCAATCACGGTGAGTAATGGCTTCTTCTCCTGCTATTGTTGTTTGCACTGTTTGCCACATGTATAGTTTATCTGTCTCTGTCAGCAGCGAGGGATTCACATGTGATAAATGCAGGGAAATAGTTAGGCTGGCAGAGAAGGTTTTAGAACTAGAGACACGCATCCAAACTTTAGTTGAGGACAGTAAGAATGTGAGGGCTGTAGATACTGCTTTGGATGCGACTAGCTCAGGGAGTCCTGTACATTGTTCGGTTTCGGTTGAGCCCGTGCAGCAGGGCAACTGGGTGACAGTGAGGCGGCATAGTCGCGGGTCAAAACACCACTCTTCCGTTCCGATCAGAACATCAAACAGGTTCTCCCCACTCAGTGAAGCACCCACTGAGAAACCTGATGAAAGTGCTCTAGTTATTGGCGATTCTATTGTACGGAACGTGAAAATAGAGACACTAGCCACCATAGTCCATTGTTTACCCGGAGCCAGAGCGCCTGACATCTTGGCAAATTTAAAAGTGCTGACTAATGCTAAACGTAAATTCAGTAAGATTGTTATCCACGTCGGCGCTAATGATGTTCGACTTTGCCAGTCGGAGATCACCAAAAATAATGTTAAAGAGGTGTGTGAACTTGCAAGTACGATGTCAGACACTGTAATATGCTCTGGTCCGCTCCCTGCTTACCGGCGTGATGAGATTCATAGCAGACTGTCGTCACTTAATGGCTGGATGTCTAAGTGGTGCCCGCAAAATAACATAGGCTTTATAGACAATTGGAAGAATTTTTGGGGCAGACCTGACCTGTTGAAAAGAGATGGTGTTCTTCATCCCTCCTGGGGTGGTGCCGCTCTTCTCTCTAGAAATATGGCACATAGTCTTAGAGTTTGTACTTGACTAACTGGAGCCCAGGTCAGGAAGCAGGCAGACTGGCTAAACCGATCGTCTGCTAGCCGCCTCACGTCACGGAAGTCAGTTAACTCTCAGCACATAGAAACTCCTTCACCTAGATATCACTCTATAGAGACTGTGTCTGTTCCCCGAACTAGAAAATACAGAAAACATCCAAACCAAAGTAATAGTAACAATTTAATTGATGTTCAACAAATAAAAAAACGATATTGTAGTAAAGGGAGAGCACGGTCCCTTTAAGCCTATTCACTATGTTTATTCTGTTCCTATTCCTATTGGCTGTTTAGTTACGTCAGTCAGAGAATGTGTGCTCAGTTACGGCAGTACAGGAAGTTTAGAGAGAGGTCGCTCGCATGCTCATCGCACGGTCGGGAAAGCTGCCGTTCTGTGCCGGAGCAAGAGCACCGATTAGTGAGAACAGTGACATACAGACTGTGTATTTATGCAGATTGTACTATTGGTGAGTGAACTGTGTAACTACGTTGTTCAAGAAGTTAAGTAAACTCTACGGAGAGTATCATCTTGTCGTGGCTCATTCCTCCCACGCATCCACATAGGCCAACGCATAAACGAAACTAACTGCATGCACGACAAATGGTGTCAGAAACGGGGATTTTATCTGGAAATTGCAACTACACGTGTGAAAGAAGAGGATAAGCAGTAAGCTAATTTGTTAGCGCTCTTTCAGGACAAGAGGCAAGTAGGTTGACGTCATCGCGCCCGATGAGAACCGCATAGACTCAACTATAAAGTGAATTGCCGGAGATAAGAGACTGGAATGCTCCACAAGAACATTTGTAAACTTTATTGCTGTAAAGTTTATTGAAAATAAATAAATAAATAAATGTCATAATAATAAGAAGGAAATAAATAACTTCAGAAATGTCCCAGGAAGAATTGTATCATGGAGCTATGGCAGCAGCCCCAGATTCCAACCAACCCCCAGAATGGCTTAAGACAATGCTCGAAAACCAAAATAAAAATAACGAGCAACTGCAAATGATGATGGCTCCACTGTTGACTCATATTACAAGTTGTTCTCAAGCCCCACAAACATCAATGTTCACTGCACCCAGGGGTGATACACGTGAGAGCTCCCAACCTACTGTCAGGGAACGGAGGATGCCTTACTCAGATTCACCCTTCCTTCAAGATGATCCAGAAAGGTCACGTATCATCACGGGTGGGCCATTCGCTGCCGAGCTAGAAGTAATACAACAAAGAGCACGTACTGCAGGTCCCTCCAGAGCCACCCCCTCCACCAAGACTGGCACAAGGCAACGAAACACTGAGCGTGGCTCCCAGCCATTTCCACATACTTATATTGCAGAACAAAGATCTAGTATGCCTCGTTATCAAGGCCAGCCAATTGCTGCAGAGGGTCCCAAGGCAAAGCTTGCTGTTTTTGATGGTAGTGGAGATTGGGAGTCATTTCTGGTACCATTTGAACGGCAGGCCAGGAAGTATGGTTGGAGTGGAGACTATAGAGTGGACTGTTTGTATGACTGTTTGAGGGGGCCAGCTATTAAATATATCTGTTCACTTCCTGAACATATCCGTGAGGATTACACCCTTCTTAAGGAGCAGTTAACTCAACGTTTTGGTCAGCGTGACCCCCCAACCACAATCAGAAGGAAACTGGGCGAACTCCGCCAGCTCAAAGAGTCAGCCGCTGAGTTTGCAGAGGAGGTGCAACGCTTAGTCACCTTGGCCTACCATGGTGTGGAGCTTGATCTGCAGGATCAACTCGATACAGACTTCTTCCTCAAGGGACTTCGTAACCAAAAGGTTGCTTATGAAGTAATGAACAAAGATCCCCATTCATTAGTGGAGGCACAAAGACTGGTAGAGGCTCACGAGCACAATTATCGAGCCACCGTGGGTCGTAATATTGATGTAAAGAGCAGAGCCAGACGTATTTCCTGGGCGGATGACGAGGAGCTGTCTATTGATTCTCCAGCAGTTTCACGCAGAGTCCAAAGTCCAAGCTACGCTACTATAGACCAAGTAGCTGCTCTCGCACAGAAGACTGCATTCCTAACAGAGCAAGTAGAGAAAATTAGTAAGAGCTATGTGTCTGCTGACCAGTTTAACCTCCTGATGCAAAAGATGGAACAGCTGCAATCAAAGCTGGACATCCTCACAGCCAGAGAGCCGAGAAAGCTGGAGGAAGTAAATCAGGAACGGAGGCGAGGGCGGTCCCCAACACAAGATAGCACAGCACGAACAAAAACCTACTCGCCAAGCCCCACCCGCGCCGGAGCAGGTTTGTGCTATCACTGTGGTGAAGAAGGGCATTTTCGCAGAGAGTGTGTCAGGCTGTCAACTTCACCACTCAACCCTAGTCAAACTAGTAAAGATACCACTTCAAAAGGGCCAGAACGCTGGAGGAGCCAGTCCCCCACACCACAGGTGGGGCGTGCAAACGCAGAGGCCCAAGCTTGCTTATTGATGTGACTGTGAACTGCATTCCAACACAAGCCGTTGTAGACACAGGAGCTGAAGCAACAGTTATTTCAGAGACTTTGTATCAGCAGTTTCCCCTCAGTAAGCAGACAGCTACAACACAGACATGTCTCCATAATGCAGAATCCGGGAAGGACATGAATGCCAAAGGTGGACTGAAAGTTAAATTCCAAATTGGCACCTGGTGCACAGAATGGGAAGTCTTTGTGGCTCCGATACGTGACCCTGTCCTTTTGGGACTAGATTTTTTGCAGGCTGCGAACGTAACCATCCATACTAGTGGCAGAGTGTTCATTGCAGAAGAACTAGTTCCTGCTAAGATCGTTGGGGGTGATGGAACTGATTATCACGTTGCTCGAGTGGTCCTGGAGACAGACACAATGTTACCACCAGAAAGCGAATGTCTAGTCTGGGGTGAAGTTGACAATCCAAAGCCTGGTGTCTGCGCTGTCCTGGAACCCTACCTGATCACCGAAACTGTGGCTTCAGGGAGTGTTGTCACGACCATGGAGCGTCGAGTGATTGTAAGGCTTTGCAATCTTTCTAGCAATAAAACTACCTTACCAAAAGGGGCCTGTCTTGGTCTCTTGGTCGAAACATATCCAGATGAGGGCTTATTAGACTACGGACAGTGGGAAAGAAACTGTGATAGTACTCAAGAACAAAGTGATGACACATATCATTCCGATCTGAGAAGACTGACAGCTGCCACAGACATACCTGAGCATCTCCAAGCCCTTTATGCCGCTTCAAGTGAAGCATTAAGTGAGGCTCAGCAACAGCGGCTTATTGAGCTTCTGATTTCATACAGACTTCTCTTCGCAGTTTCGGATTTGGACCTTGGTCTCTTAACAGCTGTCACACACAGGATAAACACAAGAGCTGCAGGGCCAGTACGCCAGCCAGTCAGACGGACTCCCCTTGGATTTCAAGAGGAAGAAGAGAGACATCTCAACGCTATGCTGGAAGCAGGAGTCGTTACACCTTCCGCCTCAGAGTGGGCGTCACCCGTGGTGCTAGTCCGTAAAAAGGATGGAGGTGTTCGCTGGTGTGTAGACTATCGGCGCCTCAACAGCTTGACAGCAAAGGATGCCTATCCTCTCCCCAAAATTGAGGAATGCCTTGATGTCCTTGGTGGAGCTTGTGTCCTCTCTACCCTAGACCTCCAGTCTGGCTACTGGCAAATTGCAGTAGATGAAATGGACAGAGCAAAGACGGCCTTCATCACTCGCTATGGCCTTTATGAATACACTCGTATGCCCTTCGGATTGTGCAATGCTCCAAGCACTTTCCAAAGGGCAATGGAGCTTGTTCTTCGAGGACTCCAGTGGGAAATTCTTCTGATTTACTTGGATGACATCATCATACTAGGTAAAGGGGTCGATGAGAGCCTTGATCGACTTGAAGCTGTATTCCAGCGCCTTTTCAGCTATGGATTAAAGCTAAAGCCATCCAAGTGTCACCTGCTTAAAGAAGAAGTTATTTTCTTGGGCCATGTGGTCAGTGGCAAGGTATACAGCCCAACCCATCTTTGATTAATGATGTGGAAGCTTGGAACCCCCCCATGAGTGTACATGAGCTGAAGGCCTTTCTTGGACTGTGTAACTACTACAGGAAGTTTGTTCCAGCATTTTCTGAGCTGGCCAGCCCTCTTAATGAACTCCTAAGGAAAGAAGCAGCATTCTTGTGGACTGAGGAGCACCAGAATGCTTTTACACAGCTCAAAGAAAAGTTAACTTCTGCACCTGTGCTCGGATATCCTTTAGTGGAGGGAAAATACATCCTGGACACCGATGCATCGAATCACAGTATCGGGGCAGTCTTGTCACAACTTCAGTGGGGAGAGGAGAGAGTTATCACTTACGCAAGTACCCACCTCACTCCAGCTCAGAGGAGATACTGTGTAACAAGACGAGAGTTGCTAGCTGTTGTTTGCTACACCCGCCAGTTTCGACATTACCTGCTTGGAAAGAAGTTTCTTCTACGCACAGATCACAACAGCCTCACCTGGTTGTTCCGGTTCAAACACCCTGAGGGACAGCTTGCTCGCTGGCTGGAAGAGCTGTGTCAGTATGATTTTGACATTGAGCACAGAGCTGGAAAACATAATTCAAATGCTGATGCGATGTCAAGATGTGGTGGCGAGCTCTCCAATATATGCAACTGCTATCAGGCAGGGAAGAGTGTTTCAAATCTGCCATGTGGAGGATGTAAACATTGCCAAAAGCTGCATGACCACTGGGAGAGGTTTGAAGAAGATGTGGACGATGTGGTTCCACTTGCAGTAAGGAGCATTGAGTGTGCAACAGAGGAACACGTTATCGACAACCCTGGTGCGGGTGATGAGAACAGGGCAGCTGCAGAGTTGTTTGAAACCCCACGTGTGAACTGGCTAGAAGCATTCTCAAAAGAAAAGCTAGCGCAAGACCAGAGAGCTGATCCTGATCTCTCCATCCTGCACAAGTGGAAAGAGGTGGGAGCCCTTCCAACAAAAGAGGATATTGTGCTGAAAAGTCCAGCAGTAAGAAAATACTGGCTGTGTTGGCCACAAGTTGAACTCCATCAAGGTGTTCTCTTTTATCGTTGGGAAAGGCCTGGAAGACTCAGTCCCTCCTTATTGCTGCTAGTACCTGCCTCAATGCAAACAGAAGTGCTACAAGCCTGCCATAATCCACCGCAATCTGGCCATTTGGGTGAGGGAAAGACCTTGGAGCGACTTCGTCAAAGTTTCCACTGGTATGGCATGGGTGGAGATGTACATTTGTACATTCAGAGGTGCAGACACTGCAATGCCTGCAAAGTTGCTGGGCCAATCAAGAGAGCCAAGCTTCAAAATTACCAAGCAGGGGCGCCAATGGATCGGATCCACATTGATATACTGGGCCCATTTCCTGTATCCAGTTCAGGAAACAAGTACGTTCTAATCATCGTTGACCAGTTCACTCGATGGGTAGAAGCCTTTCCTGTGCCAGACCAAGGGGCAGAAACTACAGCTAAGACACTTGTCTATGAGTTCATCTCCAGGTTTGGTGCACCACTTGAACTGCACACAGACCAGGGTCGAAATTTTGAGAGTTCATTATTCAGAAATGTTTGTAGTCTTTTGCAGATCACAAAAACGAGGACAACCCCTTACCATCCTGCCTCCAATGGGCAAGTTGAGAGGTTCAATCGAACGCTCCTACAGATGATTCGATGCTACGTGAACCAGAACCAGAAAAACTGGGATGAGCATCTTCCTCTCCTTACATCAGCGTACCGTAGTTCCCAGCATGCAGTTACTGGATTTACACCAAATAGGCTCATGCTTGGAAGGGAAGTTTACCAACCTCAGGATCTATGGTCCGGCATGGCAGAGCAAAGGTCAGACAGTTTGGAAGTGCCAGATTTCCTGTATAACTTGGAAAAAGGATTGAGAGACGCACATGATGTTGCCCGGGAGCACCTCCAAACAGCACAACAACGGCAAAAGAAGGTCTATGATCTCAGGGCTCAGGAGAGGAAGTATGTTGTTGGAGATCTGGTGTATATGCGGGACAGTACTAAGAAAAAAGGACAGAGTCCAAAACTCCAGGCACCTTGGAAAGGCCCCTTAGTGATATCTGCCTGCTGTGGCCCAGTACTTTATGAGGTCCAGGGGTTACGACAAAAGAGAATCATGCATCACGATCGTCTCAAGCCCTATGACTGTGAAGTGATTCCAACGAAGGTCAGACGTCAAAGGAGTGAGATCCTGCAAAAGAGCAAGGGTACCCCTGACAACCCTATAATGCAAGAACCTCTACATGAGCCTGAACCACCTTCCTCTCAGGGTAGCAGTGAAACTGAATCCATTTCTTCTGACCCGGAACCCCAGGAGAACCAGGACAAGGAGAGAAAGCGGCAGCCAGCAGCTCGTCGACGCAGAAAAAAACTTGGAGTTGGACTGATGTCAGATATAGGAGAACAAGAGACAATCAAGAAAACACATAAAGGAAGAGAAATTCGGAAGCCGGCAAGATACAACAGTTAGTGTTTCACTATTGCTTACGCTGTTCATTATGTACAGTTTCTTAGTTCTTTGTTTGATTGTTATTGCTTTCTTTGTACTGAAGGGACTCAGTACTGCTAAAGGGGGGGGGGATAGTGTAGTAAAGGGAGAGCACGGTCCCTTTAAGCCTATTCACTATGTTTATTCTGTTCCTATTCCTATTGGCTGTTTAGTTACGTCAGTCAGAGAATGTGTGCTGAGTTACGGCGGTACAGGAAGTTTAGAGAGAGGTCGCTCGCATGCTCATCGCACGGTCGGGAAAGCTGCCGTTCTGTGCCGGAGCAAGAGCACCGATTAGTGAGAACAGTGACATACAGACTGTGTATTTATGCAGATTGTACTATTGGTGAGTGAACTGTGTAACTACGTTGTTCAAGAAGTTAAGTAAACTCTACGGAGAGTATCATCTTGTCGTGGCTCATTCCTCCCACGCATCCACATAGGCCAACGCATAAACGAAACTAACTGCATGCATGACAATATAATACAGATAAACACATGATAAAGCTTGGCTTATTAAATATTAGATCCCTTTCTTCAAAAGCACTTTTTGTAAATGATATGTTCACTGACCATAAACTAGATGTGCTTTGTCTGACAGAAACCTGGCTAAAACAAGATGATTACATTACTTTAAACGAGTCTACACCCCAAGATTACTGTTACAAACATGAACCGCGTCCAAAAGGTAAAGGGGGAGGTTGCTACAATTTATAGAAATATTTTCAGTATCTCTCAGAGGTCGGGTTTCAAGTATAATTCGTTCGAAGTAATGGTGCTTCATATAACGTTATCCAAAGAAACAAGTGTTAATGATAAATCCT
This sequence comes from Onychostoma macrolepis, assembly GCF_012432095.1. Classification (NCBI taxonomy): domain Eukaryota; kingdom Metazoa; phylum Chordata; class Actinopteri; order Cypriniformes; family Cyprinidae; genus Onychostoma; species Onychostoma macrolepis. The sequence goes on from NC_081179.1 coordinate 23,695,238, forward strand.
GTGATGTTTGTACAGGCTACTGTATACAGGCCACCAGGGCACCATACAGACTTTATTAAAGAATTTTCTGATCTTCTATCGGAGTTAGTGCTGACTGCAGATAAAGTCCTAATCGTTGGTGATTTTAATATCCATGTTGATAATGACAGAGATTCGTTGGGATCAGCATTTATAGACATTCTAAACTCAATTGGTGTTAAACAACACGTGTCAGGACCTACTCATTGTCAAAATCATACTCTAGATTTAATACTGTCACATGGAATTGATGTCAGTGGCATTGAAATTTTGCAGCAGAGCGATGATATCTCAGATCATTATCTAGTCTCCTGTATATTCCATATAGCTAAAGCTGTAAAGCCAACTTCTTGTTACAAATATGGTAGAACCATTACCTCTACCACAAAAGACTGCTTTATAAATAATCTTCCTGACTTATCTCAGTTCCTCAGCATATCCAATAGCTCAGAACAACTTGATGATGTAACAGGAACTATGGACTCTCTCTTTTCTAGCACTTTAGATGCGGTTGCTCCTTTACGCTTAAGGAAGATTAAGGATAAGAGTCCAACACCGTGGTATAATGAGCACACTCGCGCCCTAAAGAGAGCAGCCCGGAAAATGGAGCGCAGCTGGAGGAAAACTAAATTAGAGGTATTTCGTTTAGCTTGGCGGAAAGTACCCTATCCTACAGAAAAGCATTAAAACTGCTAGATCTGATTACTTTTCGTCTCTTCTAGAAGAAAACAAACATAACCCGGTATTTATTCAATACAGTAACTAAATTAACGAAAAATCAAGCATCAACAGGTGTTGGCATTTCCCAAGAGCATAGCAGTAATGACTTTATGAACTACTTCACTTCCAAGATCGATACTATCAGAGATAAAATTGTATCCCTGCAGCCGTCAGCTACAGTATCGCATCAGATAGCGCACTATAGACCCCTGAGGAACAATTCCACTCATTCTCTACTGTGGAGAGGAAGAATTGTATAAACTTGTTAAATCATCTAAACCAACAACATGTATGTTAGACCCGATTCCATCTAAACTACTAAAAGAGCTGCTTCCAGAAGTCATAGATCCTCTTTTGGCTATTATTAATTCATCATTGTCATTAGGATATGTCCCCAAAACCTTCAAATTGGCTGTTATTAAGCCTCTCATTAAAAACCACAACTTGACCCCAAAGATCTAGTTAATTACAGACCGATCTCAAATCTCCCTTTTCTGTCAAAGATACTAGAAAGGTAGTATCCTCACAATTATATTCCTTCCTAGAGAAAATGATATCTGTGAGGAATTCCAGTCAGGATTTAGATCGTATCATAGTACTGAGACTGCTCTCATTAGAGTTACAAATGACCTGCTTCTATCATCTGATCGTGGTTGTATCTCTTTATTAGTTCTACTGGATCTTAGCGCTGCGTTCGACACTATCGACCACAACATTCTTTTGAATAGACTAGAAAACTTTGTTGGCATTAGTGGAAGTGCCTTAGCATGGTTCAAATCGTACTTATCTGACCGCCATCAGTTCGTAGCAGTGAATGAAGAGGTATCATATCAATCACAAGTGCAGTATGGAGTACCTCAAGGCTCAGTACTAGGGCCGTTACTTTTCACGCTCTATATGTTACCCTTGGGAGATATTATTAGGAGACATGGTGTTAGCTTTCACTGTTATGCTGATGATACTCAGCTCTATATTTCTTCGCCCGGTGAAACACACCAAATTGAGAAACTAACGGAATGCATAGTCGATATAAAAACTGGATGACGAGTAATTTTTACTGCTAAATTCTGAAAAACAGAGGTGTTAATTATCGGACCTAAAACCCCACATGTAACCTAGAACATTATCTAACACTTGACGGCTGCTCTGTCAATTCTTCTTCATCAGTCAGGAACCTAGGTGTGCTGTTCGACAGCAATCTGTCATTTGAAAGCCATGTTTCTAGCATCTGTAAAACTGCATTTTTTCATCTCAAAAGCATATCTAAATTGCGACCAATGCTCTCACCGTCAAATGCAGAAATGTTAATTCATGCGTTTATGACCTCAAGGTTAGACTATTGTAATGCTTTATTGGGTGGTTGTTCTGCACGCTTGATCAACAAACTACAGTTAGTCCAAAATGCAGCAGCTAGAGTCCTTACTAGAACCAGGAAATATGACCATATTAGCCCGGTTCTGTCAACACTGCACTGGCTCCCTATCAAGCATCGGATAGATTTTAAAATCTTGTTAATTACTTATAAAGCCCTGAATGGTTTAGCTCCTCAGTACTTGAGCGAGCTCTTATCGCATTATAGTCCTCCACGTCCGCTGCGTTCTCAAAACTCCGGCCGTTTGATAATACCTAGAATATCAAAATCGACTGCGGGCGGCAGATCCTATTCCTATTTAGCACCCAAACTCTGGAACAATCTACCTAACACTGTTTGGGAGGCAGACACACTCTATCAGTTTAAATCTAGATTAAAGACCCATCTCTTTAGCCTGGCTTACACATAACACATTAATACGCTTCTATTATTCAAATCCGTTAAAGGATTGTTAGGCTGCATTAATTAGATCAACCGAACCGAACACTCCCCATAACACACGATGTACTCGTTACATCGTAAGTTGAATGGCCTCTACGCTAATATTTGTCTGTTTCTTTCCTAGTCTGTTTCTCAGTCCGTATCCGATCAGATGGTGGATCAGCACCAAGAGATGATGTCTACAGCCCTGATCGTCAGCGGAGACCAGGACACCCAGATGACCCCCAGAGATATATCCCCAGATATATCAACCAAAAATTACAAAATAACTAAAATATAATAAAATACCTAACTACATAATACTACTATTGTTAGAAATTGCAACAAAATTAAAATAGAAATATAAACTTTTGAACTGCGGGTTTCGTCTGGTCAGAGGAGAACTGGCCCCCAGACTGAGCCTGGTTTCTCCCAAGGTTTTTTTCTCCATTCTGTCACAGAGGGAGTTTTGGTTCCTTGCCGCTGTCGCCTCTGGCTTGCTCAGTTGGGGACACTTAATTTCTAGCGATTATCGCTGATTTGATTGCACAGATACTATTTAAGCTAAACTGAGCTAGACAATGACATCTCTGAATTCAATAATGAAATGCCTTTAACTGAAAATTGAGTGTTTAATCTTTTCATTATACATTACTGACACTCTATCCTCCAATTTGATACTGTTAAGTGCTTTGACACAATCTGCATTGTAAAAGCGCTATATAAATAAAGGTGACTTGACTTGACTTGACTTTTCATTGTAAATGCATTTAACCCTCATGTGGTGTTCGAGTCATTTTTGACCGGAGAAGATTACATTTTTCCCAAATTTTATTATAAAATTGTATTATAAATTTTATTTTAAATACAATTTTTTTTTTGGATCATTTTCATACTTTTTTGGGGTTGATTTTTCAAAAATGACCCGGCCTCAAAAAATTGCTTATAAACCTCTCATTATGCAATATTATCACCAAAGATTGGATTCTTCTTTTGTCAACTTCTTTTCTTTCATTTAGGACTGGATTTGTATTCATATTTGCTTCTGATTAATCATAGGCCTCATATGAGAGTAGGCACCTCATTTTTTAAGTGAAAAAAACATTATTTATGAATAATTTTCACAATATTAAATAAAAACTGATGAAAATTTGCACTGTTTATCACACTAGTGTACTTTAATGCTTAATCAGGGAATTTGCTTTTAAATGCTTTTATTTTGTACAAAATGGCACAGTCACACTTAAAAAAAATAAGCTTTTTTATTGTAGTCCCAATGTTATATTGAGTCACAACACAGATGAAAGCATACAGGTGCATCTCAATAAATTAGAATGTCGTCAAAAAGTTCATTTTTTCTTGTAAGTTATTTCACAAAGTGAAACTTTCATATATTTTAGATTCATTGCATGTAAAGTAAAACATTTCAAAAGTTTTTTGTTTTAATTTTGATGATTAGAGCTTACAGCTCATGAAAGTCAAAAATCAGTATCTCAAAATATTAGAATATTTACATTTGAGTTTCAATAAATGACCATCCCTACAGTATAAATTCTGTGTATCTCTTGTTCTTTGAAACCACAATAATGGAGAAGACTGCTGACTTGGCAATGATCCAGAAGACGAACATTGACACCCTCCACAAAGAGGGTAAGTCACAGAGGGTAATTACTGAAAGGTGTGCCTGTTTACAGAGTGCTGTATCAAAGCATATTAAATGCAAAGTTGACTGGAAGGAATAATTTGGGTAGGAAAAGGTGCACAAGCAACAGGGATGACTGCAAGTTTGAGAATACTGTCAAGCAAATCTGATTCAAACACTTGTGAGAGCTTCACAAGGAGAGAACTGAAGCCGTAGTCAGTGCATCAAGAGTCACCACGCTCAGACGTCTTCAGGAAAAGGGCTACCAAACCACTTCTGAAACAGAAACAACATCAGAAGCATCTTACCTGGGCTGTGGAGAAAAAGAACTGGACTGTTGCTCAGCGGTCCAAAGTTCTCTTTTCAGATGAAAGTAAATTTTGCATTTCATTTGGAAATCAAGGTCCCAGAGTCTGGAGGAAGAGTGGCGAGGCACAGAATCCATGTTTCTTGAAGTCCAGTGTGAAGTTTCCACAGTCTGTGATGATTTGGGCTGCCATGTTATCTGCTGGTGTTGGTCCACTGTGTTTTCTGAAGTCCACAGTCAACGCAGCCATCTACCAGGAAATTTTAGAGCATTTTATGCTTCCTTCTGTTGACAAGCTTTATTGAGATGCTGATTTCATTTTCCAGCAGGACTTGGCACCTGCCCACACTGCCAAAGGTACCAAAAGCTGGTTCAATGACCATAGTGTTACTGTGCTTGACTGGCCAGCAAACTTGCCTGACCTGAACCCCATAGATAATCTATGGGGTATTGTCAGGAGGAAGATGAGAGACACCAGACCCAACAATGCAGATGAGCTGAAGACCACTGTCAAAGAAACCTGGGCTTCCATACAACCTCAGCAGCGCCACAAACTGATCACCTCCATGCCACGCCGAATTGAGGCAGTAATTAAAGCAAAAGGAGCCCCTACCAAGTATTGAGTACATATACAGTAAATGAACATAGTTTCCAGAAGGCCAACAATTCACTAAAAATGTTTTTTTTTTATTGGTCTTAAGAAGTATTCTAATTTGTTGAGATAGTGAATTGGTGGGTTTTTGTTAAATGTGAGCCAAAATCATCACAATTAAAAGAACCAAAGACTTAAACTACTTCAGTCTGTGTGCATTGGATTTATTTAATACACAAGTTTCACAATTTGAGTTGAATTACTGAAATAAATGAACATGACATTCTAATTTATTGAGATGCACCTGTATACCCCCACTTTATTAGTATTTAAATAGTATATATTTACATATAACTTTATTCTTGTACAGATGGCGCTGTATTAAGCAGTATAAAAAAGTGTTTCTGAAACTTCTGTGGATTTGACAGAGATTGTATTTTATTCACTTCATCTGTGATAACTCAAATTCAGAAAATAACAACATAAACAGGTGCAAACACCAAAGTAAATGTGGGAGAGCAAACAAATGAAAAGCAAACACTCCTCTCGAACTCACATCACATCCGGGTCTTTATACGCGCCCACTAACGTCTGATTGGTCCTCAAAGCGTCGCATAGAATCGATGACTGACAGAAGTATAGTCCAATCACAGGTCCTGTGAGGTGAGAGTGAAGCAAGAGAGAAAATACATCCTTCCCAGAACAATACATACATCCTTCCCAGAACAATACAGGACGTAACACTCCGAGACACAAAGTTCTGCTGTGACTTCGATTGGAACTATATTTTCATCAGCGAAATTGAGCAAAAACAGTCAATATTGTGTCTAAAATGTAAGTTGCTTAATTTTAACTTCTTGTTTATTGAACTACTATTGTATAAAATTGCATTGCAATCGTGTTGAAACATTTTGGTTGTGCATTTTGCGATCATTTTTTCTGCCTGTGCGACTAAATTGTGTGTGCGGTTGCATTGGCACGACCACCGCATTGTTAACTCATAAGCTCTGCCATTTCTGCTGCATATGAGAAACATCAAATGGCAAACGAAACTGAAAGCATAATGAAACTGTGCTACTCGGAGCGTAGAGCCTAGTTTATACTCGCTGCGTCAGCAAAAATGAAGCGAATATTGAGGAAACCACGGACGGTTGCTAAACGTCCTGTAATTTATTAGTCGGTAT